>NC_056699.1:13141325-13441325 GCF_018831695.1 Puntigrus tetrazona
GATTAAGGGGGAAAGGAAGGAGGAAGGACGTCATGACGTAAATGTAACCGGTACGTCTTGCGTCATCGCCAGTTTCCGAGGCACGACCAAACGAATACAGATGCTGAAACGCAAAATTAATGACGTGATTAGTCACAATGATTATTGATTATGATTTTTTATATATATATTGCTTTATATGTATATACTATGGTTAAAATGTATCACATCCACAGGTTTGTCAATATATACACATATTGCATCTTTGTCATAAACATGCAGTGTGAGTTAATCGATGTCAGAGCGATTGTTGTCAATGACAGGCTCAAGCAGGATCTAAAGTCATGGCGTTAATCAGTAGAAGTTGCGGCGCTGCGGTTCGATATTCGTCTAATCCTTTGTTTTTGCCATCAAAATGCTTTGAGGGGTCTAATGTGAGTGATTTTTCGGGTTGTTTTAGTTGTATTGATTGTACGAAAACATAATGTCAACTAGTTTTGTCTCAACTACCGGTGGAGGCCAGTACTGAAGTTGCTGCTATATATAATAAACTATATACGGGTTACATATATTAAAATTAGTTTAACATTTTCTACGCACATTATGCTATTAGCGATGTTCGACTGAGCTAACCGAACTGGTAGATGATGATAATAGTATTCTGAAAGTTTGTCAATGTGTGAATGCTTGTGATCGCAGGTTTACTGTAGCAGACTGACCACTGCTGCCAACACATCCTCAACACTCACTGAGAGGAAGAGAGACATGAAAGACGACGGCCTGAACCTGCAGGACTTCATATCTGGAGAGCTGTCCGAAAAGAGCAAGTGGGAGGAATACAGAGGCAGCCTGAAGAGACAGAAGGGAGAAAGGTAAACCTGTGGAAACGTCGCTGTGTCTTTGGTGCGTGGATGTGGAAATCTTTCAGTACAGTGGTTTTTATCACAGTGTCATGATATGTTATGTTCATCAATGTCATTCCAACACAGAAGAAATAGTATTCATAGCAGTATTCACTGTGCAAAATCAGTTGTTCACTAAATAAGTGTTGTCCAGTTATTCTAGTTGTTCCTTTAGGCACATAGACACGTTTGCTTTAATTGGTGAATAACTGAAAGCATTTTTGTCTGGTAAAGAACAATTAGAAATTAGAAATTTGTGTGTGTATATATATATATATATATATATATATATATATATATATATATATATATATATATATATATAAAACAGACAAAAATATGCTAATTGGTGTAGTTTCTGATATATTCAAAATTTTACATTTATGAATTAAAATCCTGATCACTTTTAATGTCAATCAGTGAGATTTTCATTATTTGCACAAAATATAAATATTGGAAATCACACTACTGTATATCTCCCAATAATATTTTTCCTTAAAAAAAAAAAAAAGCCAGAGTCTATATATTACTAACAATATAAATGCAATAAGTTATTTTTACACTAACTTTATTAAAATCAATTATACTAAAAGGCCTTTTACTTGTTAAAAGAATAAATGATTGATTATATGACAGAAGGCATTGTGTGTTACAGTTTTCTAGTTTGGATTATGCCATAATTTAGAGATAGTTTAGAAATTTGCATATTAAATATGATACACTAGGCTTTGTAGGGTTAAGATGTAATACTGTTTAATATATATATATATATATATATATATATATATATATATATATATATATATATATATATATATATATATATGAGAGAGAGATAGAGAGATAAACACATCATAATAAATCCTACTGTAATAAGTACATTTTTAGATATACATGTATAAGGTCCAGTACCAGATCTAACCAGATATGTTTATTTTGTCAGGCTAAGGTTACCACCATGGCTGAAAACAGAGATTCCTATAGGAAAGAACTACAACAAGCTGAAGAACACGCTCAGAGAACTGAACCTGCACACAGTGAGTGTTTGAAAACATGCCTGATATCTCAACTTCTTTACACGATAGACACAATTCTCTAATACAAAGAATGTGGATGCGGTCCAGGGGCTGTCAAGCTTCAAAAACAAGAATCAAACAAAAATCATCACAAAAACATTTATACTTCAGTTAAGTCAGGATGCATTTAATTGAACAAAAAAGATTTGTTGTTGTTTTTTCTTTTTATCCATCAAAGTATCCTGAAAATATTTAGCACCATTTTCCAAAAAAATATTAAACGGCTATTTTCAACCTTGGTTTGTGCCAATTCAGCACATTAGAATAGATCAAATAAACACGCTATGATTTCTAAAGGATCGTGAGACAAATAATTGCAGCCTTGTTGAACATAAGGTCTTTATTTTACGCCCCCCACGCTGCTACATATAGTTTAGTATTGTAAACAGAATTTTGCAATTTAGATGTAGCTAAAACAGTGATGATGACCTTCCGCTTTTATTGCATGTGAACAAAAAGCATGGATGTTATTTAAAACGATGTTTATAAGCCATTGTTAAATGCATTATGAGTTTATCGACTGTTATTGTTGTGATAGGTCTGCGAGGAGGCCCGGTGTCCCAATATCGGGGAATGCTGGGGGGGAGGAGAGTATGCCACTGCCACAGCCACCATCATGGTGAGTGTCTGAGAAATGCTCACACTTTCACAAGGACAGTATATCTCATCATTATGGTTTTGACTCAAACACCTCTGCTTCATTCTCTTAATACTCTTTCTACAGCTGATGGGGGACACATGCACACGTGGCTGTCGGTTTTGTTCAGTTAAAACAGCGAGACGCCCTCCACCCCTGGACCCCGAGGAGCCATATAACACAGCTAAAGCCATCGCAGCATGGGGTCTGGACTATGTTGTACTCACATCAGTGGACAGAGATGGTGAGAAAACATGAAAGACCTCGTATTTCATTTCTTTGGACATTTGCCATGATGCAATGACATATTAAAGGGCTCAACCATTTTACATTACAGCCAGGAGTTTATCTGTTAAAATCATTTTTAGTAAGTTTTAGTAGTGTGCAAGCATACAGATAACATATAGAAGTTAACAGACATGCACAAAACTTTCGTTTTTGTTTAATGGTGTCTTGAAAATTAACTATTGCACTTTTATTGACTTCTGATCATATTTGTTATTATAATGAGCAGACATTCCTGATGGTGGGGCTGAACACTTTGCACAGACTGTATCCAACCTGAAAGAAAGGTACAACAAAATAAAGTTTTTTTTTTTTTTTTTTTTTAAGAATGAACACATTTATCGATTTCTCTCATACATGGTCGTTTCTCTCTTAGGACCCCTAAAATCCTGGTGGAGTGTTTGACTCCTGATTTTCGGGGCGATCTGACAGCGGTGGAGAAAATTGCTTTGTCTGGGCTTGATGTTTATGCTCACAATGTAGAGACTGTCAGAGATTTACAGAGGTTAGCGCTGTACAATTTTGTGTGCCTGCATAAAAAATGTTTTAGTTCACGGTAGCTTTTCTGATTTAATCATTTACAATTTTTCTTAAGAAGAATGTTTATAATGCTTTTTTTTTTTAAAAAAAGCACAGACAGCTTTAAAAAAGTTAATATTAATATTTTAAAAGTAATTGTATATTATAAAAAATAATAACAAATATAATTCTACGTTTATGTAATTTTAAATGTGGTTTTTTTCATATTTTATTTTATAAATAATTCATTTTTATTTCTAGCAAACGCAGTCACCACCAGATGGCAGAAATATTTACTCTGTTTTGAAGTGAATTAGTTATGAAGATTTCATTGCCGATCTCACTTTCCATCTTCGATTTTTGACATTAAGGCATGTGCGTGACCCCCGTGCAAACTTCGACCAATCACTGAGTGTTTTACGACATGCTAAAAAGGTGAAACCCAGTGTGCTCACGAAGACGTCCATCATGTTAGGGCTCGGAGAGACAGATGCTCAGATACACGCAGCTCTGAAAGGTAATCCGTATTAGAACTAGAGGTGTGTTACGTGTATCACGGGAGGTGGATAAATGTGCACATATTAACATATGAGAGTTCTCTGTGTTCTTGCAGAATTGAGGGACTCTGGAGTGGACTGTCTAACACTGGGGCAGTACATGCAGCCAACCAAACGCCATCTAAAGGTGCGTCAGTAATAAAGCAAGCAAAGCCTGTCCTAGATGGTACACTCCCAGGCTGTTCACTGGTGGCTCACATCACTAGCCCCAAGCTGATTGGCTAGCTTTACGCAGCACTTTGATAGTGAAAGTGTGGTTACGTTTGGTTGAATTTAAATAGGCTAATTTTCTCCTCTAGAGATAAACTATGTTTTACTATTTTTGAATCCATTCAGTTGATCTCTGGGTCTGGCCCTAGCGCTTTTAGCTGTAGCTTAGCATAGATCATTTAATCTGATTAGACCATTAGCACATTAGCATAAAGCTCAAAAATGACCAAAGAGTTTTGATGTTTTTTCCTATTTAAAACGTGACCATTCTATAGTTGCATCACTTACTTAGATCAACGTCAGAAATGAAACTTTTTTCTTTTCTAAGCTGATACACTCTCATCCCGCCGTAATAATCAAGGAACTTTTCTTCCTTACCATGGGTGCAACAGGCGCAACGATACAGTATTATGCAGCGCCTGAAAATAGTCTCCAGCAATTTGAACATTATGTAACTATAGAAGATTTTAAGTAGGTTGAAATATCAAAACTCTTTGGTCGTTTTTGAGTGTTATTCTGTAGGTCTAATCAGATTCAGTGGTCTATGCTAAGCTACAGCTAAAAGTGCTACCACAAGACCCAGAGATCGGCTAGACTCAACTGTTTAACTCTAGGGGAGTTGGAAAATGAGCGTAGTATCAAAAAATGTGGCATGTTCCTTTTAAGTGAAGTTTCTATAGCAAATATATTATAGTGAATAGCTTTAAAAGTGCATTTGATGTGCGATAAAGCAAAATGATATTTTTGAAACCGCTATATCAAAGATAAATTTAATATAGAATTTCTTTAAATAATCTATTTTAGATGACCTTGCATAGAAACTCTGACTGGGCTTGTTGGGCAGATCTAAGATCTAACCATACTTTTTCAAGAAGCGAGAATTCTTTCAGATATAATAATTCAAAAGCAACAGGCAACATTTCCAGTTTCATACATAATTTCGGTTTCATTCTGTTACATCACACACTTGTCAGGCTTCCAGAGAGCTGGTGTCTCTTCTTCTGTCTCAAAGTGTGTGTCTGATTGAAGGTGGAAGAGTATGTTACTCCTGAAAAGTTTGCTTACTGGGAGCAGGTTGGCCAGGAGATGGGCTTCGTCTACACAGCCAGTGGGCCACTTGTGCGCTCATCTTACAAAGCAGGTAACTTGACAACATGCTTTAATTAGAGCTCGGCCTCATAAAAATGTGTATAAATAGTGCAAAAATGTACTGTTTATGGGCAATTTTATTGGGTTCGTTAATTCATGGAAGTTTAGCTAATACTAATAATACATAACAGTAATTCCAGTTTTTCTATGGCAGTTCCTTAGCTGGTGCAACATGCCCCAGAGATGTGACTTTAAATTTTCCTTCTTTTCTCATCAGGCAACAATAGCTACATCATTAAAATAAATCATTTGCTGTATATTTGCTTTCAAAAAAATTTTTTTTTGGATTTTGTAAAAGCTTTTACAACAAGGTCTAGTTTCAACCATTAGGGCAGCCAGCCTTTGACTCAGTTACAGTTACACATACTGTAACTTAGTTTAAACAATACCTTTTTATTTTTTAGGGGAATTCTTTTTGAAGAATCTGCTGGAAAAGCGGAGGACTGAAGAAGCTACAGTGGCAGCGGAGTAAAGCTAGTAGTATTATTAATAACATGGTTCATACAAAAATTCTGTAATAACTTACTCTTCCTCATTTTATTTTTAATTATAACATTATATATTATGCCAGAATTTTCATTTTTTAGTGAAGTGTCCCCGTAAGTATGCATAATTCAAAATTATGTTGCGGTAACTTGTAATATCGTTTTACAAATGGATCAAAGATCTGTACACTGTGCATGATTTAAGTAATATCAATAAAATATATTCAGTTCAAACTTGTCAAAGATCATGTTAATGGTGTATTTTTGTTATAAACATGGCGTCCGTATTTAGTCCTATCAAATGAGTAGCCCAAACTGCTTCATTTCATTGGTCCATATTTATTTAAGAAATACTTTTTCAATCGTTGTACGTGACGGTTATAAATCTGTACAGTAAGAGATGATTTTATAAAAGCTACAATAAGACTCAATAGCACACAAGGATTGATGTGGATTAATAACTGAACACAAACACAAACAGTGTTTTTTTATGTCCCACTTGGTCGTAGCATTTAAAAGTTACCATTCCTTCTGTTGCTGCTCCTTCAGACATCGCTCTCAGTAGATGATTCATGAAGTCTATAACACTTCATGATTCATGAGTCATGAAAAAATCTATAACACTGATATCTGTAATCAATAATATACTGCTAAACTGTATTGGGACGTTAATGCATTAACTGTTACAAAGATTTCTGAAATGGCACAGACATGAGAACAAAATTTCAAGAATAATGATTTAAAAAACTAAGACACAAATGACATTGAATCAATGCATTCTTGCGAACGGCCAAGAAATATAAAACTCAGTGTTAAAAAACATTCCTAAGACATAAACACACACACAGACACACACAAAGCAAATGCATTTTTACAAAATGGTTTCCAGCAACGGTCACACATTACTTTGGTATTCTCAGGAAAAGACTTTAATCAGTGTAAAGTGCACGAGCGTGTGTGTGTGTGTGTGTGTGTGTGAGAATCAGTGTCTAGGCTTTGGATTTCTTGTTGGGTGGTTCACTGATTCGTGGAACTCCTCCAGATGGTGTGAAGGGAATTCGGGTCGTCACCTTCTTTCCAATGGTCTCGATCTATGCAAAACACAACATTAAACCATGCCACCTAATAAAATGATGAAGCCACTAACATGTTCACTGCACAGATACAGATGTCCACTCACCTGAAAGCCAAAGTTTTGTAGCTGAGGGTGCAGATGGTCCAGGACGCGTCGACCATCAAAAATAAATGCTGGTTTCAACATCTTGAGGTATATTTTCTCGTAATCTAGATCCTAAAAACAAGCACATACAATACTTCACTCTTCTTTTTAGACATAACATTTTGTGTGCGTCTGTCTACACTTACAAAATGTAAATGTGATGGTATATTTCTATTTATTTATATATTTATTTTAGTGCTGTCAAATGATTAATCAATTAACTGCATTCAAAATAAAAGTTTTTGTTTACATAACCTATGTAGGAGTGCTGTGTATATTTATTATGCATATATAAATGCATGTATATATTTCAGAAAAAAAACTCTTAAATATTATAGAAATTATATAAATATAGATATGTTAATACTGCCAAAATACATACGGTATGTGTGTGAATTTATAAATATAACCATAATAAACATACACAGAACACACACATATTGAGCAAATTGTATTTTGTTAGATAGCACTAATTTACATTTATAAATTAATAAATATATAAGGTTCTACTTTATTTTAAGTTTCCCTTCTTACCATGTAGTATTATTAATTAACTGCATGTACTTACTATTTGTTTAGGATTAGGGTTACTTGCCACCAAAAAGCATTATTTATAATATTTTTACATGTAGATTTATAATTCTGTATTTATTTTAAAATGTAAAAAAATCTATTAAGCATTTTTGCATCAAGTACGCCAAACATCAATTCATTTACATTTGTAATATGTTTGGTATTAACTGTAATTTAGTATTAGACAAATTTTACCATTTTAAAATGCATGCACATGATTACTAAATATGGCTCTGATATAGCGTCGGTCCGTGACAGTTCAGCTTTAGTAAAGCAAAAGCATTCCAAATCAAAGCACGAATGAAGTCCTACCCTATCAGTGCTTTCTAAACCTGCGTAGAGTTTGTGTTTCTTTTGTGTGTCCCGTACCTTAAACATGTCCCACTCCGTGCAGATGACCAGGGCATGTGCACTCTCACACGCCTCATAGGGGTCAGAGGTCACCGTTACAAGATCAGACACTGCAGAGAGAACCGTGGCAAATTAGACAGTCCCGACCTGACATTCAGCATGACACAGCGCTCCCTCCCATCATGAACACGCATACCTCTCTCCGGGCTGTCTCCGGAAATGCTGGGTTGAGACAGGTCCTGGATTATCTGCTCCTTCAGCACTTTAGGGTCATAAATATGCAGCTTGGCTCCTTCGTCCATCAGATACTTAGAGATGTAGATACTGGAGGACTCTCTGAAACGCAACACAAGAATCTCATTTACACACAGATCACCATGCCATGGAAAAGGCCCTTTAGCAGCAGCAGAAATATAATATTTAATAATGGTTGCACTTTATTTTGACAGTCCACTTCAGACACGCTGCTCTCTAGAGAGAACTAATTCTCACTGATGTGAAACTACATGCCTACTAACTCTCAGAGTGGACTGCTAGGGTTAGGGTTAGTAGAATAGTAATGACTGCTAGTTGAAATTTATCAGCAAAGTTACTTACTGTTAGTAGACTGTCTAAAGTGGACCGTTGAAGTATTACCTAAATAACTAATACAATATTTACATCAAATGATATAACATTGAACTTTTTTTTTTTTTTTTTTTTTTTTTAGGTTTAATGAATCATAATTTCACAGTGGTGCCCAAAAGAGAATAGAAAAGATGGAGATATTAAATAAAACATTCTTAAATTAATGTGAATATTTTAAACTTCACACAAACAACCTTCTAAATAATTTATCACGCTAGTAATAAAATTATTAGCACTAGCAGTATCAGACTTTGACCCCACTTAGTTATTGAAGGGATCTGTTATTATGCCCCATACCTACCATGTCTCGAATGGAGTTTAAAAAAACAGCACAGTCATAATTGTCTTCTGAAACAATCCACATGTAGAGGCGTGACATGTCCTCGGTGACTCTAGATAAAGGTTATGGGTGGCATGGGCGTGTTTGTGCACGTGGTTTTAAATGGGATATAGTTTAAACCAAGAAAAACTGTGCGTATCTTCATTACGCAATCAAAGCTGATGGTTAACTGATGCCCCGACAACCTACAGTCTGTGTTTTGTAGGTAAAAGTGAAACAGCTTTTGATTTGTCATAAATGAAGCTGATAAAGTTGTCATAAATAAATAAGACTTGTTCAAAGTATCCCTGTACGTACCTGGTGTCTCCAGTGTCCTTCTTGAAGGAGAAACCCAACAAAGCGATCTTCTTCCCTGTAACGGTGTTAAACAGGCAGTCAATGATCCGACAGGCAAATCTCTTTCTCTGGTATTCGTTCATGTCGATCACCTCAACATAGAGAAAGAGGAAAAGGTTAGATATCAATGAGTTTTCACAAGACAAGTTCTCATATGAATGCAATTGGCTGGTAAGAATTGTAAATGTATTTATTTTAATTAAATCTTATGTTTACCAAGGATGCATTCAAATCTCTAATATTATTTAAAATAACCGTTTTCCATTTTAGTATAGATTAAAATGTATTTTTTTCAGCCGTTATTAATCCACATTCAAACTTGCTGGGACTTGATCCGACAACCATTTGATGATTTTGCGCAAAGCTAAATCGGACTTAATGTGTCTTTCCAGTAAATTATGACTCACGCAAAAATAACATCCCAGCAAGACTTAAAAAAAAAAAAAAGAATCATTCAAAGTTACCTGTTGCCAGTATGAAGCAACCTCTGGGAGATTCAGTGCCTCACATAGATATACCAGATTCAGCACATCCTTCTGAAAACAACTTCCTCCAAAACCTGACACGCAGACACAAATACAACTGAAGGCCAGCTGAAGCACAATTCACATTTGTTTGCTTGCATCTCATAAAAAGCGCCAACAATGAGGACTGAAGACTGACCCACGCTGGCTTTGAGGAACTTGCTCCCAATGCGCTGATCCATGCCGATGGCTCTGGCCACCTCCTCCACATCAGCACCAGTGGATTCACACAAGGCAGAGATGGAGTTTATACTACTGATGCGCTGAGCCAGGAATGCATTTGCAGCCTAAAAACACACACAATATAATTACATTTCAAGTTTTACACATCAAAGTTTTTAAGAAATCTTATAGGCCTCATCAGTAGAACTCTGATCATCAATGAAGTCTTGTTTTTACATTATACATACCAGTTTGGAAAGTTCTGAGGACCAGGTGTTGGTGGTGATTATGCGTGATTTGGGGACCCAGTGCTCGTAAACTGCACTGAGAGCGCTGATGGCCCTTTGGCCCTCTGGAGTCTCATCTCCACCTATCAGGACACGATCCGGGTCCTTCAGGTCCTTCACTGCCGTCCCCTCCGCAAGGAATTCTGGGTTAGAGAGAACCTGTAATCAAAGGCGGGAAAAGGTCATTTATTAACACAGAAGAGCAGTGAACAAACCCCTAAGGTACACAAATCCAATTGGATTTATTAGTTCACTTTAGAGGCAAAAATAGCAACCTTTGTAGAAAAGTTTTATACACCGGTCTGTTATTGTGGCAACATTTCCACAGCCCGAAAATGGACGCAGAACGTAACTATGATTGGCTGTTCGACATGTTCGCTCAAACAGCCTCATGGACTGCCAATGAACGCTGCCTTGGATTCCAGACCTTGTATAGAACTTGTATAGTAACTTGTATAGAAGCACATTTTCAAAACATAAATGAATACCTCCATTGCGTTCTATTTGATTGCAGTATACATACATTTATATGCACACATTTTACTATTCAGTAAGAGTCAATATAATGTTTGAATGTTTTTGAAAGCAGTCTCTTAGGCACACTATTTTAATATATTTTAAAATGCATTTTTTTCGGTGATGTGCAGATCTGGTGCTAAAGAGATATTTCTTTTATTGCTTAATACTTTTGTGGAAACTGCTTTTTTGATGAATAGAAAGTTTAAAATAATGCAAAAAAAGGTAATTAAAAAAATCCCACCATTTCCCTATATATATATATATATATATATATATATATATATATATATACACACACACACACACACACACACAATTATATACAATTTAACCTCAAATTCTAGACTAAAGATCATGGACATGTCCCGCTGACACAAACACACCTGCAAATTGAGGCTGGGTTTGGTGTTTGCATCAAATATCCTGCGGATGCTCTCAGCAGCACGGACCGGCACCGTGCTCTTCTCCGTAACGATTTTATACCCATCCGACATCTCCACAATCCGCCGTGCACATGCCTCAATAAACTTCAAGTCAGCAGCACGACCTTTGCCCATACCATACGTCTTTGTTGGGGTGTTTACCTGAGCAAAAGAGAAAGACATTAGGTTCGGTGTACAGGCCGACATGCAAAACCACATTAAAAAGATGTGTTACACTCACAGAAATGAAGACCAGATCCGCCTCTTTAATGGCAGTGTCGATATCGGTGGAGAAAAAGAGGTTCTTCCCACGGCAAGACAACACTACTTCATTGAGACCCGGCTACAGGAGCAAGGAGAACTCTCATTAAAATAAATCAGAGTACACATTTAACTTGAATTTATATCTTTAACATTGTTACCTCGTATATAGGCAGGGTGTCAGAGTTCCAGGCTTTGATCCGGGATTCATTAACGTCCACTACTGTTACTGTGATCTCGGGACACATGCTTGCAATGACACTACATGTCGGACCTCCAACATACCCAGCGCCTATACAGCAGATCTTTTTAATCTGAAACATCTGAGGGAAAAAAACCCAAAATGGAATCAAGGTTAAAAAATAGGTCTGCAACAGATTAATAACGGCCCCTTGCTACCCAGCAAACTACTCTCAGTGCAGTTCCTTCTCTCTCACAGAGATCCAGGGCCTCGTGAGGTGGGCACTGGTAAGTGTCATATTACTGGCCCCCTGCGGCTAAGACACGGCGAGAAGGTGGGCTCCTTCGATACGATCGGTTCTTTTGAACAGTTCGTCCTAAAATCCGATTCAGTGATTCTTTTGTATAATATATTTGGCGAACCACTAATACATACTATTAAAATGTATGCCATAAAATCAGTTAGGTCTCACGTCTCTCGCTCATCGTCTGCTAAATTAGTAGGTTTTAGACACAAGTGAATCGTTCAGAGCGGTTTTGAATGAAAAGATTCATTGAAAAAAATACTCCTCGAAAGACTCTGTAACAGACATGAATAACCATTATGAAAACCAGATAATAAAATGAAAAAAACGGATAGAAAAAAAACGCAGATTTTGTGTTCGCCAAAAAAGTTGATAACTGTTGCCCGTTGATGCTTTTAACGTGTAAAGCATCATTTAATGGTTTATGAATGGTTTGATTGCTAATGTTCTAGTGAACACAGGAACTCTTTTAACTTTTATAACTTCACCGTTTTACCATTTAAAGATTTACGGAATATGATCAGTTTTGGGATTCTGTAGCTCCAATCACAACTTCGCATTCGATTCTATGATATACTTTAATATACATAAAAGATTTCAAGACAGACTTACCTTGTCTCACAGTGAAGTTCTTCAGTTAAACACTCTTCTGTGTGACTCAGGCCAGTATGCAGGTAAGGTTCCTCCGTCTGAGGTGCCTTGTTCACGAATGAATAAAACTATTATATGCTTGATACATAAACTCAGGCAGAACACACACACCCCCCCACCGGGAGGGGATAGCAACGTAAACACTTCAGAGAGGGGAGGGGACACTGCATCCGGGTCGTAAAGTTTTTCTACTTTTCTCTTTCAAACTAAGAGTCTCGTTGACTGAAAGAAGCTCTGATCAAAACCTTTTTTGACTGTAACAGAACAAATGAACGCCGATAAGCCAAAATAATTAATTCTTGCAATTTAAATCTAACTTAATTAGATAACGTAAAATAAAGACGACAAAACTGATTATCGAGACATTTAATTTGACACGAGCGAAACATTACGTGTGAAACATTACGTGTGAGAACGCAGACGTTGAAGCAGCCAATCAGCGACTGAGAGGTCTCGTCGACGTAACATCAAAGGAACGTATTAGTGGTCTTTTGACGCGGAAATTACTTTTAGGCGTAGAGTCATATCGACAAGTTCTAATTAAAAACGCATCACCAGTAAATATTCCCATTCCCACATTTAACAAAAGAAAAACACGTCCTGGTGCTATTATTCATATTTATTTGTAGTAAACAAAAGTGCATAGATCAAGCCCTTTCTCACAGAGCAGTTTCATTATAACAGTGTACATAGACAGACTTTTCATGCCCTGAAATCCACACCACCACCACCACAACCGATCCATCCAGAAATCCTTAGTCCAGCTAATTGCACCAAATAAGACATTCTAACATTCTCACAGAACTTAAAAGACAGGAAGTTTGAGTAAGCTACACCAAACTTGAAATGGGGCACATTTACATCCTCTCTTTGGTGCTTTTCTGGAGCTTTGCATTCTGTACACAACTGTAAAAGGTGCCACAACCAAAGTGCTACTATTAGTCAATTCGCCCTTAATTCCCAAGTACCCAATTTTTCTTATCAATTTTAAAGATTACATTGCTTTCAGACTTTCATCACTGACATTTGACAGTTACCCATACTATTTGACCAACTGTTTAAGTATAGCTACATAATGATTCCTGAGCAAATGCAAAAAAGAAAAGTCTTAAGAGCGGCATTCAAGTGGCTATGCTAGCAACAAAAATCTAGTGATTTTTGTACATAAAGGGTAAATAGAAAGCCTTCAGGGTGGAGAGGTCTGCTTTTAATCAGCCACCTCTCTGTGGTCAACAGATCCCAGAACATGACAACATCCACACAGCCATGACGTCAAAACTGGAATACGCACATTTCATTCTTTCCTCTTATACTACTTTTTTTTTCTACTGGTCTCTACTGGAAATGGTCTTGGTCAATCTTAAATCATTTTAATTGCATCTGTCTTTAGAATGACTCATTCTCATCATGACATCATGTCTGTGAAGTCATCACAGCTTTGGAATGTACTGGTCTCCAAAGGACAAGAAACATTATCCTTTTTACTTCAGTCTACTCAAAACCAACCCAAATCTTTTGACAACACCCAATTTCTAGATCACAATTCATATTCATATGATCTAGGACAAATGTCATTATATAGGCCTATATGTGATTTTACCAATTGTTAAATACCTAATAATGCTTTATAATAAAATAAAATAAAATATATATAAGTATATAATAAGATATATATATATATATAGATATATAAATCCGGGAAACTTTAGACTCCAACAATTCAGCATTTTCAGCGTCACCCTCCCCTTCATCGGACTAAAGTCTCTGGAATCTGAAACACTGATAGATGATTAAGGAAACTAACAAGTTATATTAGTCACAGTAGTTGATCAGGTGGAAGATGGATTAAAAGATCAAATCTTTTGTGGTGGAAAAAGCTCTAGTCCACAGGAGGTGCTGGTGGCTCTCTGCCGCGATTCTAAATGAGGAGAAAAAAAAAAAATTTCCATCCAGTGACTACAGGAATTACAATTCAAGGAATAATGTAAAGTAACAGCGTTGAGATGCTACACTTTCTGATTACTGTCATACTGTATGTGTACACTATCGCTAATCAAACGTTTGGGATCATTTAGTTGTTTTATGTTTTGTAATAATTCTCATGTCGACCAAGACTGCATTTATTTGATTGAAATACAGTAAAACAGTACTACTGTGAAATACAATTTATTTTATATACATTTAAATAGTGCTGTCAAACAATTAATTGATTGATCGCATGCAAAATAAAAGTTTTTATGTAATAAAACAGTACACAGATATATTATGTAAACAAAAAGATTTGTTTTGAATGATTAATTGTTTGACAGCACTAATTTAACAAATGACGACGCTGAATAATAGCCGAGCAGCTAATGCACCAGTCTTTAGCATGACACGATTCTTTAGAAATTATTCTAGGTTTGGTTTCAAAGTAATATTTTTATCATTATCAATATTGAAAACAATCTTGTTTTTGCTGCTTAATATTTTTGTGTATAACAGTTATACAATACAATTGAGGTAACCAAGACAGATATACACTTTTATTCAGGAAGAATGCATTAACCTAAAGACATTTATAATGTTACAAAACATTTGTTCTCCCATTACATGCTGGTCTTTCACATTTTCTTTTCATCAAAGAATCCAAAAAAAAAAAAATGCATAATGATTTCCACAAAAATATTAAGCAACAAAAATAGTTTCCAACATTAACAACAATAATAATAATAATAATAATTATTATAATAATAATAATAATAATAATAATAATAAATAAATTGTAACCCTTTTTCATTGTAAAAACGTTTATCTGTATTTTTAACCAAATAAACAGCTTTGTTAAACATACAAACTTTTTTTTTTTTTAAACAGTGATTATTCCAAACATTTGACTGCTAATGTAAGCAATAACTCACACAGTTTGACCATCATTAAGAGGGAGTTTATCTGTCATGACTTACACCGCGGGGACCAGAGGGCTTGCTGCTGGCTGAAGGGCCTCTCAAGCTGGCTGGGCGGAGCAAGAAGAGCATGAGAGCTAGAACTAGCCATCCCATAATAATCATGGGCAGAGTGATGTCCCCTTCGACAGAGGAGTTAGGGCCTGGCACTGCACACACAACACTCAAATGTTAGAAAATACAACACAATGTGTGCTATAGTGTGGTGTGCTTTTGTTTCGGACGGATAGACTTACTCTCCTGAAGGCACTCTGTGTCTGTACAGTAGGACTGGGACTGTCTCAGCTTGGAAATTAATCACAAAGATCAAAAAAATATTTCAAACAGCTGAATGAAGTGTTATACCTTGGCAGATCTGAGGGAATCAAAGACGGACTAGCGCCATCTACCGGCTTTTTCTTTAAACTACACAATTATTTAGAATTATTTAACACCTGTAGTTTAATTTTTAAGATAAAATAACCACATAAATATATGCAGTTACATACTCCGGCACAAGCCCTGTCAGACCGGCACGCGTGCAAATTAAATTAATTTATTGAAATTAAATAGATTCAGTGTGAAATCCATTCAACTACAACTCCTTTTCTCTGTCATAAACGAAACCCTGACATTATTATTCCACAGCTATACAATCACAAGATATATACACAATATTATTTGGATAGAGTTTAAGTAAATAGGTTTAGTGAATTTCATGGAAAAATATATTCAGATCAAGGTTGTTTCATGGAGATCAATAAGTAGAAATAACATTTAAAAGATCAATTTCTATTCGCACATCTGGAGTAAGCAAATGCAAGTAATATTTGAGATGAAGAGCTCACCAGACTGATGAGTCTCCTCATGGCATGTTCATGAGAGCAGATGCACTCACAGGGGTCAAAACCTCCCTCTGCCATCCTCTTCTGAATAAAACAGAGCATTCACAAACATCCAAAACATTACAAACACTAATAACATTCACTCATTTTATCCACACACAGATACTCAAACACTGAACGGGTGCGGTGAATTATAAAGGCTTCATGTGTGAAGGCTGTCAGCAAGTCTCACATTTGAAATCCAAATAAACACAAAGCTGTGGTAAGCTTCTTTAAGCTACCCAATGGACTGCTTCTCCTCTCGAGTTTCGGTTTTTGTTTTACTTCTTTGTTTTAATTAATTATTATTATTAATTGAGTACTTCATGAACCATAAAATAATTACATTTACATTTAGTCATTTAGCAGACGCTTTTATCCAAAGCGACGCACAAATGAGGTAATCTGTAAATGAATAGATAAATAGGCTACATTTTATATCGTCACATGAAGAATTGACGCTTTAATGATAACTACGTGGGAGTAAAAAATTAAATGCATATTACACAAATTGAGTAAAACATAACGATTGCATTCGTGTGTGTTTTAAGAGGGACGTTGAGACGCTCGGCAGTCGCTTCAGGTATCGGGCGCGCGCTCTGAAATGCACGCTCCCGTTAAATCACGTTCGCGTGAATGAAGTGTAAAGTTACTCGTTAAATCCGAAAACGAACACCGTAGTAAAAATTCACATTCATAACCATTCCAACATCACTTTTAAATAGTAGCCTAATGCTTTCAAATCGGGACGGTTTTGTTCCGCGTGTCTTAATAACAAAAAAGTATTAATCATTTAAGGCACGGCTTAATCTCGGAAACTATAAACAAACACAAGGCAACCCAAATCAGGTTTTCTGGTACGTGGAAGCCTGCTCACGACAGCGAGACAGCTTTGATTGTCCGCAGATGAACGCGAAATGAATGCGAACACTTGAGGAATTCGATACAGGTCCTCTTCTATCACTCGGCTAAGTTTTTCGTAACTTGGTTGAGTTTGCTTCCTCTTCGGCTGACTTCACAAACAGCTCTGTTCGAGCACTAAACGCTTATAACACACAAAATGCCCACACAATAAACACAAGATAAGTAATGTTTTCCCACCGCGAATGCTTAAAATATGCCTGCTTAAAGCGTTTTCAGCGTTATCTTGGATGTTGGCGTCTTCGTTGTTTATTCAGTAAAGCAAGCGTAAATGTTTAGCCTAACAGAGACAGCATAAAACAAGACACGAATACAATTTTACCCAAGTGCAAAACCAACCAGATTTGGACAGACAGATGTCTTACCGACGACTTCGACAACTCACTCGAAGGGATTTAAAACCATTCGCCTCAAACCTGGAGGACCGAAATGTGACTACTGACCCCCGCGAGCCTCCGCCAGCACAGGCCAAATCCAGTGCGAATGCTCCCTTGTGCACACTGGTGTTTGGCAACGGGCCCCAGCTCCGGCTGATGTTCCGTCTGTGTTTTGATAATGATCGGGAAGCAAAAATTAGGAATGCTACTACGGCGAAGGCTCGGTTCGTGCATGGCAAGTAGCTCGCGCTGACGTTGATTTGTATCTGTCCTGAGGCGTCCAATTGTGCGGCGTAATTATTATTCATGAGCGAAGCCTTCAACTCGCCAGCGACCGCGGTTCAGCCAATCAGCGGGGCGGCCTGGACGAACATAACGCCCGGCGCGTTCATAGACGCGAGCGAAGGCTTTGCCGTAGTAGACTTCGTGCATTGATGTGGTGGAATTAACAGATGAGAGCCACGTCGCTACGTGACGTGAAATGTCGCATGTTTTTGGTAAACAACGAAATGGCGTTACGTTACTCATCGTTCGCGAAGCGTACCGTCTGTTCATTGGATACCGGCGTAATAAAACGTGTGTGTGCGGTGCGCGTCGCTGCTAGTAGAAATCAATAGTGGTTTTGGGAAATGTTCTGAAAAATAACACGAAATAAAGACCCCGTCAACTCAACAGCCTAATTAGTATTAGCAGAGTTTATGACACAATTATTGTAAGTATTATTAACTGTAAATAGCTTAATTTATGAATTTGTGGACATATTGCCCCAACCACGAGGCAATGGCGTCATCAGAAAATGAAGAAATCTGCAGCAAAATGAATGGTGTAGAAACAATAGCTTGCACACTTTCATTCAATCAACAACAAATATCATCTGAAGTTAACACTTAGCAATTATTATCATACTGTTGTTTTTGTATTTTAAGTGAATGCCTTACGCACATATCTAGGAAAATAATGCTCTTTTTTTAACGAAAGATGCTTTATTTTACACGGTGTATGGCTACTTTATGGAAGCCACGATGATAAGGTCAGATAAACAACTAAATATTGGAAAAGATGAATCAGAAATGAATCACGGCTGATTGTGAACAACAGGCTGATGCTTTTCTATGGAATTGCAGTCAGTAGTACAAAGGAGCACTTTCTGAAACCAGAAACTGTGTATGTCTTAAATGTATCTCAAAGAAACCTTTGCACTTTGTAAAAGCTGAAAGTAAACTTATTTCTCGTGAGTTTTTTGTGACTTGCTAAATGTGCTTGGATTATGAAGAATTCATAATATATAATGTATATAATATATAAATGCCCCTTTAAATACAAATGAAGACTTCTGGTGTACAGTGGGTATCATGCAATGATAAAACTACTTAATTTTGTAGAGTGAATTTACACTTACCATCATTTTAATGTCACCTCGGCACTTTAGAACAGCAAACTATATGGTTTATAATACTGTCTAGTAATATTAATAATTTTTTATTATTATTACTATTTGGAAAGAGAAAAATACATATAAAGCCACATGACATGCAACAATTTATAATGTGCACCAAAACGTTACTATCACGCTTTTATAACCTGAGGGGGCGCCTTGAGAAGTGTATCTATTGTGTATGAGTGATATCTAGGAGTGTGAGTGAATGATTGAATGTGAATAGAGTGAATAGAGATAGAGCTTTATGTAGAAGGACCTATAAAATTATAGACTATAGTTTTATAGGTTCATATGCCTGCACTCTACACACATTTTTATTTATTTTTAATTTAATTTTTTTTTAGTTTGTTTTTTTTATGCTGAGATTTATTGTACAATGATTTTTGGAAACTGTTACATCTCTCTCTCTCTCTCTCTCTCTCTCTCTCTCTCTCTCTCTCTCTCTCTCTCTCTCTCTCTCTCGTAATGCATCGTTTGACAGTCCAAATCCATGATGAACGATTTGCAAACAAACCATTTTCTTTAAAACCAGTCATTTCTCAAAATGCAGCATTTTTAAAAAAAAAAAAAAAAAAAAAAAAAGCACTGAGAGTTAGAGTACAACTGGCTTTAATTCATTAATTTAAGAAACATTTAAGTTGTACATCAAACCAGTGTCTTATTACCATTCTGTGGTGTCATTATAGAAGGGCAATTATAGTTTTCTTCATGTTCATGTTTCTTTGCATGTTGTTTGGGTATCAGTCACACTTTACCAATGCTGAAAACAGCTGTGATGCTCAATATTAATCGTGATAACCCCCCTCCACTTTCCAGGATTCTTTGTTGAGATAAAAGTTTTAAAATTAAAAAAAAAAAAAAAAAAAAAAAAAAAACAACAACCCACAACAACAATCAATCAATCAATCAATCAATCAATCAATCAATCAATCAATCATTTTACTTATATAGCGCTTTTAACAACACAGGTTGCATCAAAGCACTGTACAGTATAAAGTAGAAGAATACAATGACAAAAAAAAACAAAAAAAAACCTTTTGTAGATTTTGTTTGTGATCACTTCTCAATTTAATGAGTTCTTGCAGAATAAAAATCCTTTTTCAAATAAATAAAAAAATTAATAAACCCCTCTTTTTGAATGGTACTGTAATTAAACAGATAAAGTGCACATTGTGGGTTACATTCTAAAACTTTACATTATATGTGATTTTATATTACGTTACATATAATACGTTTGTGCCTATTTAATATAAACTTATCGATTACAAATATATAGGCCTAACATCTTGGCAAAAACAGTGCAGGGGTGAGGGAGGACCCTTGTGACAGATGTGACTTGGACGTGGGAGTGAAACGTATGCATCCGAGCACAATATCATGTGACAGCACCACGCCATATGGGACTGATACTAGATCTGCATGCGTTCTGGATCTGTCAAGTGCTCTGCTTTTCTGCTGCGTAATATCACCACCTGCTTCAACAAAGAGGACAAACGCTGTGTTCTAGTGTACTGTTTGAGTTTTCCAGACTCTCATTGTGCTCGCCGGTGTTTGTACTGGAGCTCAGCGAACTGTTTCAGGAGAGAGAGAGAGAGAGAGAGAGGGAGAGAGAGAGGTGTGAAAGTGAAGTACTATCAGTCTTTGCGGACTGGAGGCTCAAAACAGCGGAAGAGAGAAAGAGAGAGAGAGAGTGATAGAGAGAGGAATCAATCAGCCATGGCAAATATCGCTGTGCAGAGGATCAAGCGAGAGTTCAAAGAAGTGCTGAAAAGCGAAGAGGTTTGCAAAACGTTACTTTATTCTATTCTCCTGCCCGTTAAGAGCAAACAAAAGGACTTTTGCGAAAAAAACATCCAGAAGCCAGTGAGCTAGCCTAGCCCGCTAAGCTAACATTAGCATGAACTGTCATATGATGGCCTTTAGACGCGGAAGTCTTGCATCTGACAAATTGTGTTTCTTTTTATATTTTAAAATGAAAGCCTTGACCGAAATTGTGAGAAACATTTATTGATGTATCAATATACCACAAGATTATTGACTGCACACGCCGTTCTGTAGCCATGGAGCTAACTTGCTATTTGACATAGTTAGCCTGCTAGCTGCTCCACTAACCCTTCTTTATTGTGTTATAATATTAGCACTCGTGGGTGTCGCCTATTGACGTATTGTTCTTTTTTTAAAAATACTTTTTGCGCTAGTCCTGTCCGGACATGGTTGCTGTGTTACTGTCACTTAGCAGAACTGCTAGACTGTTTTAGTAGTTTTAATAGTGCAGCACTATGGCTGTTTCAAAGCCCATTGAGGTGCCTACCTAGACAGCATTTTTTGGAACCACGGGCACCTTTCATGCTGTCTACCTAGGCTGCTCATTGTTTTGAAGCAGTCCCACGACTTTAATCGGTCACTTCTTTGTTCCGAGCAACTGGAGTTAAGAAACAACCTTGTTTGACTAACTATAGGCTTGTTTCTGCCATTTTGTCCTGATCCCAGTTATATCCAACACACAAAAGTCAACTGGGTTAATGACACCTTTTCCTGTTTCTGTTTTTGTTCTGCTTTATAACAGACAAGTAAAAATCAAATAAAAGTAGATCTGGTGGATGAAAACTTCACAGAGTTAAAGGGAGAAATAGCAGGACCACCAGACACACCGTATGAAGGTAGTGAGGCTCCTTTCCTCAGTCTACTCTATTACTGGCATGATGTAGTTTGCAGACGAATGTTGTGCTTACGATTATAATTTAAAAGTTTTTTTTTTTTTTTTTAAATAGGGGGCAGATACCAGCTAGAAATCAAGATACCTGAGACATATCCTTTTAACCCACCCAAGGTAATCTTTTACATCTTTACTAGCAGTATTATTAGTGATTGCAGCTAATATTGAAGGTGAAATGATCTGATGCGTTTGTAAGTAAATCTGGATTTTCATTGTTTCCATTTGCCACGTGTCTGCTTGCAACAAGGCACGTTAGAGTGAACTTGAAGGTCTGTTAGTGTGTAATATACAGTCCTGTAGTGTACGAGGCACAGTTTCTCTCTACATTACCCCTTGCAAAAGTTGCCAAGTGTATGACGACTAGCGACTAAGTTTGTTTAGTTGTGTAGTGTATTCCATCCTGAACCTGACCGACACTTGACTTGATTTAACAAAGCAGCGAAGAACCGCTTTATGGGGTAACTGAACCTAATCATACAGTAATGAACTACTACTGTGTCTGAAGTTGTCTAAAAAGTATGTACTAAATTTGACCGTGAACCGAGAGGTAACAACGAAAGGTTGTAATAAAAAAGATTTTTAATTTAAATAAACTCTTCAAAGACTGTGTGCAGAAAACAAAACTGCACTGAAGCACTAAAAAAAAAAAAAAAAAAAAAGCAATAAAAAAATAAATTACATTTGTATTTACCAACTAAAAGATTAAACACCAAAGGGAGGAAATATCATATCAGGGTAATAACGCAGACTGATTTGCTTTGTTTTATCCAAGAGTTTGAAGTTATGATTTGATGTTGGCTCGATTTGAAAGGTCATAGGACTTTCTGCTTGTTTTTCAGGTGCGGTTTATTACTAAGATCTGGCATCCCAATATAAGTTCAGTTACTGGGGCGATATGTTTGGACATTTTAAAAGACCAGTGGTGAGTGCTTATTATTAACCATCATGATTGGTGTAAATTACTAACATCATGTGTTTACTAGTTTTTTTTATTTCCCCAATAACTGCTGTTCTTTCTCTTTCCTGTTTCCTTTTCTATATTGTTTCTTCATTTCCTCTGTGTTCTGTCTCCACTTCCTGCGCACAGGGCTGCTGCTATGACTCTGCGAACAGTCCTGCTCTCACTACAGGCTCTGTTAGCTGCAGCGGAGCCAGACGATCCTCAAGACGCTGTGGTAGCCAATCAGGTACACGCGCGCGCGTCCGAACGAGAACACGCAATAACAAAGCATCGCAAACCTTTCAACTACGTCACTGTTGTTGTTTTTCGCAGTATAAGCAGAATCCAGAAATGTTCAAACAAACCGCTCGTCTCTGGTCTCACGTTTACGCCGGCGCTCCCGTGTCCAGTCCCGAGTACACACGCAAAATAGACAAACTCTGTGCAATGGGCTCCGACAAAGTAAGTACCGAAAGTGGACAGCTGCTAGAGGCATGTGTCGCCTCGAACCTTCAGCACATTATGATATAAATAAGACGCATGTACTGACATAAATAACTGTGAGTGAGGTGTGTGTGTGTGTGTGTGTGTGTGTGTGTGTGTGTGTGTGTGTGTGTGTGTGTGTGTGTGTGTGTGTGACCCAGGACCACAAAACCTGTCAGGGAAGTAAATAAGCTTTCAGTTGAAGTATGATTTGTTAGGATCGGACGATATTTGACTAATTGAAAGTCGGGAATTTGAGGATGCCAAAAAAAAAAAAAAATCTAAGTTTTCCCAAATGAAGTTCTATTAAAATAATCTTTATTATTGCTAAATATTCTAATTATTTTTGGCATAAAATAATTAATTTTGACCTATACAATGTATGTTTGGCTATTGCTATTAATATACCCCAGCGACTTGAGTGTCATATAAGGTCTTTAACGATTTATACAGCGCTGGAGTCATGTAAATATCAAATCTGACCAGCCTTTTTAAAGGGGTTTTATTAAGGTTTTTTTGTTTACAAACCAACATTTTTTTTTCAAGGGTTCATCACATGCCAGCCACACTTCTACTTGCCAAAAAGTACCAACAGTTATGACCACATGACGTCAGAAAGTCGTAGTCTATGAAGTCTACACTCAGACATGTATTACACAATCAAACCGAATCCATATTATTAGGTAAATGTTTTCCCATATAGAAAATATAGGGTTATAGGATGTTTTATTTATATTTTGAAGTATTCTCGTATGCTCTCCAAAGCTGTGTTTGTATGCTCAAAAATAGAAACGGTAAAAGTGAAAAAAGAATTACAATTTAAAACTGTTTTATATTTTAATATAGAAGCTGACTTTTTCCAGACTTCCACGATCCTTTAGAAGTCATTCTAATTTGACTCAAATAATCAGTATGGAAAAGGGTTGTGCTGCTTCAAATTAATATAGCATTTATTTCATATAAAACCTTTTGTATAATTACAATTTAACACATTCTTGCTAAAAAAAACCCCATAATAACCAATCCCAAAAATATGCGGTGTTGAAAGGATAATGAAATTCTTCTTCGAATCAATTTTAGTTCAGTTTAATTTGTGGAGTAGCACTTTAAGTAAAAATGTTCTGTTTTGTCAGGATGGTTGCGATTTTTGAATTTTTTTTTTTTTTTAGTGCGATTATTTAATCAAATGAGTGAACTGTTAGCATCGTGTAAGTAATTCAGCAAATCTACTGTTGCTTACAAATGTTACATCGGGTCTTTCTTTGTCTCTCTCAAACAGAATGCAGTAATAGTAGCCTTGTCCTCAAAATCATGGGACGTGGAGACAGCGACAGAGCTGCTACTAAGCAACTGATCATCCAGTTCTGTTCATCAGGCCATGTTTTCCTCAAACCCCTCTGCATCATGACCCATTCACTCCCACCCAGCCAACCATGCACACACATGCATCAGCAGTCTTGGTTTGTTCAGAATGAACGTTTGGGTAAGAGACAGCAGTTAGACGGCGAGACCTCCAAATCATCTTCTGTCTTTAACAAATGTTCACATCCCTTGTCTTGTCTCCCCCTCCTTCCCAACGTTTTCACTGTTTTTGCCTTGTGTCTACAATCACTTTCCCTCTCAAATTTAGACTCTCACTTCCCTTTTAAAGAAACCCCAAAATGACAAAGCCTCCATCACTGTCATTTCATGTGAAACCCCCCACCCACTTGCATCTGTGAGACAATGTTAGTTCATGTAAATTAGTATATTTAAGGTTGTGTACATTTAAAAGGCAAAATAGCAGGAATGTTATTTTTTTTTCAATCTGTACACCATAAAAATGTTTTGGGATATGCTTATTTGAATGGGATATTTAGCATATAAAAACAAATCTTTGAGATGAATAATACCCCTTCTACTTGATGCTCTCTTACAATGAACAAATGTGTGATTTGATTTGCTCATTTGATTCTTTTAATGTTTCTTTTGGCTTTCCTTTGCACTAATCTGTCTGTATAGTAGTTGATATGGCCAGATGACATGGTGTTATGTGAGTGCAGACACAGTTTCACTTACCGGACGAAGTTATTATTTTTTTTTAACGAAAGGAAGATTGCCTTTTTTCATTTTCCCTCTTTTTGAAAAGGGGGACGATGCCGTATTGGTGGTCACAAACCCTTTCTTTTTGTTTTGAAGGCAGCTGTGGGGTTTGCAACTTGATAACGGACAGATATACATTGAGTTGCCTCTCTTTTTTTTTTTTTTTTTTTTTTTTGAAGAATGTATTATGAAATAACTTGCATTTAAGTGTAAACATTTTGTACACACACAGATGAGAAAGTGAAGACAAGAGGTTCTGGTTCTCTTAAAAAGATTGGCTTTTTTTGCAGAACAGTCACTTTAACCTGAGACACAATAATCAGTTTAATGTGAGACATTTCAGTTTGGCATCAAAGTATGTTGACGTGGAGGTTCAAAAGGGTTTCTGAGTGAGGTGGGGTGCGGTTTTTTTAAATATACCAAAATTGTATTCAGATTTCCACTCACAAGCTGCAGAGATAATTTCATATTTTGCACTTATATGATATTGCAAGCATGAATCAGACCGCTAGAGTTTTTTAGTCAACAGAGTTGCTTCGATGCAAACGGGCCAAGAGCGATTACTGCCACACAATGCTTTGTGAACCTGTTTTTACCTAGTGTTCTGTCCTTTTCTTACAGTGGTGAATTAAGTTTCTTTTCTCCCTTTGCTTCAGTTCGCTAGCATCCCCATATAACATCCGATTTCAAAATGCCCCCACTTTCACAGATAGTTGCTTTCATACACCTTTCTCATGTACATACAGCCAAGTTTTGTTTTTTTTTTGGGGGTGGAGGGGATAAAGTACTGTTCATCTCTAGAATGCACCATCGATGGCTGGATTTATATTTTGTATGAAAATCAAAAACGAGACAAAAAACAAAAAGACTGTCTTCCTGTAGTGATCACCTTGTTCAATATTGCACGAAGAAGTGAATTAAAGGACAAAAACTTCTGTCAAAGGAGAAATGCAGGTCATGGGCTCTGGCTTTAGTCACTTTAAGCTCCTTTACAAAACAAGACAGAAAAAAAACCTACTCGAGCCGTACAAGCATGGTTATTTATTGTGAAACTGTCATTCTTTTGAATTAAAAAAAAAAAAAAGAAAAAAAAGTGAAAAGTTTTAGCTTGTGCTATCTGTGAATCTCTGCTCTGCACCTGTTTGGACATCTACAATCGATAGGTATCAAATTGAATTGGACTCGTTTTTGAAACGCATATTTAAAAAAATAGCTTGGGAAATATTAACATGGGGAAGAATGAAACTGAACAGCTTTTCGTATTTAAATGCAAAGGAATTTGAAAGTGTTTCTAAGTATTGAGCCTTGATTTTTAACAAGCTTCATGTAGCAATGACAAGGTGCCCCTTGCAACAGTACGAGGAATTTATGCTCATACACCCAACGGAATAAATAGCAGCATTATCAATCATACAGCCTTGTAGTATTTGCAATTTAAAAAAATTCAAAATGTTCAATTTTCAGCTAATTGAATAACACAAGAGCCTCAATAAATCCTTGCAATCGAAGAAATCTGAGGACAGTATTTGGATTTAATAGAGGATTAAAAGAGGAGAGGGAGATAAAACAGTAAAAAAATCTTTCCAGGTATTTAATAAGCAACCTTAGAGCAGATTAAAACTTTTTTTTTTTCTTTCTTTCAAATGTTTGTTTTTAAAAATGGCTCCGGACAGAGAAGCAAAGAGCAACGTGAACAATTTCAACACAAAACAAAAAAAGAAATTAAAACGAATGAAGAGAAACAGGTCTGTGTTTCTACATACAATTTTGAACATCTGAATCTAAAGAATTCATTCCTCATTCGTCTGAGGTGTGGGGTAGTGACAGTTCAGGTTTGTGAAGAGCGTTTGATGTATTAAGTGGAGGCGTCTCTTCGTTGGGCGTCTCGAACGTTTACTGCCTGACCGTCTTTGTCTTCACACACCGACGCTTTACCTGAAACCAGAAAGATGGATAAATCACTCTACATTACGTAACAGAATGGCATTAGGGTAAACATTTGAAAATGTTCAATTTGTCTGTTCCTGACACCGAGCTGACATACGACAAAAATATATGAAGGAATTAGTGTACCCAAAATGAGCTTAATTCAGTTTCGTGTTTAAAAGCATCAAAATACACAATTAACACAGGGGTGGAGCTGGCAGGAAAACTGCTTTCAGGTCATAAGTTAGTAAAAAAATAAACTTCTGTTCTGTTAGCCTTTCCACTGGGCTTGGAGCATGTGCTCTGCTACTGCATACACAACTCAATTAAATACAAAACAAGTCATACATGCTACTTTTGTCTTACTGTTTTATAGATTTTTTTTAATTAAAAATGTATCCTATTGGAACATTAAGAAATCAAAAGCATAGAGTTAGATACTATAAAAGGACAAGTAAATTACACCTCCACTCATTTTTAGGTCATCTATTCCTCTGAACTGCTCAGGAGTTCAAGGTGACAGTATGACCTCGCTCTCAGACACTCACGGACAGCTCGCCCTGCTCTGCTGAATAGGTGGCTTCTTTCTGTTTGGGGCCTGCTGCAGCCCTGAACTGCTTGCGAATGGCTTCTTCCTGTTGCTCCTGTAGCTGTGCGAGTGAGAGTACGTACTCTGGGCTGGACTCAAACTCTCTCTCTGTCTCCCCTTCACTTCCATATGTCTTCTGAGACACTTGCTGAGCTACCCTCACTGATCTTAGACAAAAGAAACACCTGCCTCAAATTCACATAAAAGACGTCAGTAACGGCTGCAGATGACAAAGTTAGCAGTCGTTCACACCAAGTCTGAGAGCAGAATGTAACATACAACGTTTCGATAAAAAAAAAAAAATTACTCCCATCGATGCAAATGAAATGCAAATGTGTGCAAATTTGCATGGAAGAATAAGTGAAATTCAATCTGGCCGTTGATGTGATCAGTGAAAATCTTGTTTGACAAATAGGGGTGGGTTTATAATTTTTGGGACACAAAAAATATTCTTCTCTGTCCAAGTCAATTCACATACATTAACAAAAGTAAACGTAACTTAAAATAATAAGTCAGCATTTATTTACTCAAAAAGATAGTATAACTATAAAACAAAAAATATTATTGAAATTTAAAATAGTCTTCATTTTAGAAGCTGTTTAAAATGTTAAATGTAAAATGATACTTTCAGTTCTAAAGAACAGCATTTAATGGTAAGTGCTTAAAAAAACTAATTATTTTATTGTGATTTATAATAATAATAATAATAATAATAATAATAATAATAAAGGTAGTAGAAGAACTTTGTTACACACTAAACAGAAAAAAGAAACCTTGAGTTTTCAGAATTGGTGTGAAGGCCTTCATAGAAATGTCAAAAGCAGGCCTACTGGTAACGTGGATACTCTATTCATAGATTTATTTCAAAACTACAACTGACACACCACACACAAAAATAAGTCGTCATTTGCGCTCCGATACCTTTGCAGGTCAATCTGTCTCTGTGGCACTGCTCTTTTCGGTTCTGCTTCTTTCTGCTGTTTTGGTGTCTTGCCACTGATTGAGTCAGCTGAGGCTGCGGTGGCAGGATCCTGGGCAGGTGCTGCTCTCTTCCGGCCCCGTCCGGCCCCTGCTCCTGTCGTAGCTCCAGCCTCTTTATCTGGGGTGGGAACGCCAGCGGCATTCTTAGGGGGTCGACCACGTCGTGGTTTATTGGCAGGGGGCTGTGACCCCGCTGAGGGGTTTGAAGATACGCTGTTCTCTGTGCCGTCACTCGCAGGAGCAGCACGCTTCTTCCCGCTGGGCTGAGCGGTCTCCTCCTAAAAGTTAAAAAAAAAATAAATAAAATAAAAAAAAAAAAAAATTATATATATATACAACTCAAAATAATCAGTTCAGAAAATAAAATTCTGATAAGACACCATATTTTGTTTTTTTTGTGTGTATTTGTAATTTTCAGTTGAAGGACAACAAGAGAAGCGATGTATGATTTTCCTAGCCATTTGTCTAGCGATGAAGAGTCAGACAAAATAATGGGAAGATGCCTGTAGATGAATAATACTTCCTAAAGACCAGGTTTTCTTCACTTTAGTTCTGATGCCTTTGACTCTTAGTAGACCACAGCTACCAAAAGAGCTTACAAACGGCTGAGACAAGAAATGCTATGCCATCCTGTTAGGATGTAAACATACACATGCTTATTACGTCATGGCTGCTGGAGGAGTTTATCATCACAGATTTCCCTCAATATCCAGGGCATTTAGACTTTTGTAAAAAATAAATAAATAAATAAAAAAGGTACGACATTTACCAGGTAAAAAAAAACCCAGAGTACACTTCCGTAATGTAATTAAAGTGCTGTATTTTCACACACTAATTTTGTACTTAATATACTAACAATGTTTCTTTAGTACTTAAGATAAACTTAAGATCATCTAAGTGTACTTAACTGTACAATTTTGAGACACCATGAATGTTTAATTTATTTACCACTTGTATTACACTTGAGTGTACTATTGTATGAAATTTTTTAAAACAAAGATGGTATGTTAAAAGTGCATTTTAGTTCATATTCACGGTGTCTAAAGATAGCACAGTAAAGTACACTTAGATGATCCTACATTTATCTTCAGAAGTACTAAAGAATAATTTTTAGTATATTAAGTACAAAATTAGTGTGTGTGAAAATAGAGCACTTTGATTACGTTATGGAAGTGCACTTTTCTTTTCTTTTTTCCACCCGTGTTGGTGACCTATGCTCATGTCCATCGCGTCCTGTAAGCTTTCATTTGCTGTGGTCATTATATCAGTATTTTATTTTAGTTGTGTATTGTGAGTTGTCTAGCTCACCGAGTGCAAGCATTTTACGTCATCACAATAATGGCGCCGCCACAGTCCAAAATATGTATCAAACAACGTAATGTGTTATATTAAGCCATACATGTATTAACACCCAATGTTCCTTTTAAAGTTTATAATGTATAATGAATTTAGAGCTGAGCGCGGGCATTTTACTTACTGGATTAACATTTACATTGCCCGTCCTATTTAGGTTTTTTCTAATTTGTAATAAGTTGATTGCAAAGTTAAAATACAACAGAACAATAAAATAATGCTATTAATGTCCATTTAAAAATGTATTTATTATGACCTTTTATTTCTGTTTTTGGTTATGCACCTGTCAAAAATCTTTATTTCTGCCCTTTTTTTTTTCTTTCTTTGAACCAGTTCCTTAGTTTTAGTGTTTACATGCAATCTCTTACCTTTTTTACAGCTGCTTTTGTGATTACAGGGTTCTCTTCATTCTCTCTCGCCCCGGTTTCTGAGGCCTCAGAACTCACATCCCTTTATGATATAGAAAAGGCAAATTGATAAAGAACCTGTTGCAGTACAGTTTAATCAGCACAGCGAATGAGAAGTGAAGAAGTTCAGATAAGCCCAAACCTGCTCTTATTTGTTGCAGGTGAGCTGGGTTGAGAGTTGGTGCTTGCGTTGCTGACTGTGTCAGAGGTGGGGGTTTTAATGTACGGTCGGCGAGCGGTTACCGTTAAAGGTTTGTTCACTGCCCCCAGCACGCCTGTCTGCTTTGGTGGTTGCTTTAATGGAAATATATAAATAAGCATGTGTAAAGTAACACGGTCAAGGCATTCATTTCTTAGTTACTAGTTAATTGTATCTTTTCGAACAAAAGCAATGCTGCTATGTCATCGATCCCTGTGTGCAAAACTCCCAACTACTTTTAACTTTACATGACTAAGATATACCAATACTGTGAAATATTGGATATTTTTAAAAATAATATAAATTTATTCCTGGCAAAGCTGGATCTTCAGGGTCACACAATCCTTTTAGCATGTCAATTTGACCCTCAAATATTTTCAGTGTTGAAAACACAACTATTTTTGAATAGCTCTATTTGCAATAAATCAAAAGTGACAGTAAGCTTTTAAACTGGATTACTTTTTAATTGTGTAAAATACAGAACACCTAAATAAATAAAATCTCTCTTACATAATATAAAACTTACTGTACTCCTCAATTTTAGAAATGTATCAGGTTATTACTCGCATACGGTTGCAGATTTGACATAACCTACCTGGATTTTTCCTGTCTGCAGAACAATTTTGGCTTCTGGTGACAAATATTCTTTATCATTGATAAAATCCTGTAGAGAGTAACAGACAGAATGAGTTTCATAGTCAGTTACTTTGCTTCACATGCAAAGTGTCACTGCAGGAAACCAGAGAGGTTGTTATTACCTTATCAGGTGGGGTAAAGAACTTGCTAGGCAGCACAGGATCTTTTGGGGAGTCCAGATGACATGAAGTGCTCTTGTTTGCGATCACAAATAACGCCACATCACACACGATGTAAAGTTTCTGTAAATACATGAGAAGAAGAGTTAAAAATAGAAATATTCAGAAATATATTATGCAGAGCAGTTTAATGGTGACAAACCTCATTTGCCTTTGGGTCATCTGGGGCCTGGGCATCTTTTGTTTGTTTGATGTTCTCTACCATCTTCCTCAGGAAAGAGTGACTGTTATTCTCATTCTTGGTCATCAACACCTCCAGCATGAACCACAAGCACCTGGAGAGAAAAATACCCCAACAACATCTGAATTAGTCTGAATGTAACCTAAAACATACATCCTATGAGAAAATTAGTGTCTGTGTGAACTCATTATGAGCTGAAATAAAGAGTTTGTCGATGCGATTAAAACTCATACTCTTTGACGTCTCTGAGCTGCTCTAAATCCTGTGGTTTGGTAAGGTCTGGATCATGAGCTAAAAGATGGATCATGTATGGCACCACATATTCTGGCAGGAGAGACAGCAGCTTTTCTGTAAATCAAACACAGGATATAGATTTAGATCATGGCCATTCAAGCAATTCCTAAGTACAACACATGTTATACCAAACACCGGAAACTGTATCTACCATGGGCCATGGGGTTCTGTTTGATGTATTCTCGACGGACACTGATGTTTTTAAGCAGGCACTGTCGGGCATGAGCACGGCGCTCTTTCACTGGGTCTTTAGCACACAAAGCAAACACAGCCATGTACTCCAGCGGCAACAACAGCTTCACCAGAGCAACATGCAACTTCTGAGCAAAGATCTGGCGCACCTGATAACACTCATCCTATAAAGAGAGGGGAAAGGGAAGGAAACGCGTGAAAATGTGAAGTTGTGGCTAATACATACTAATTAAGCTATTCTGTGCTTCTGTACTTTTTAATATTAAGATTTTTAATATATAAACCAATGAATTAGTAGAGCAAACTATATTTACATTACATTGGCCATGGCCACTCAAGACCTTGGGATTATTAGCACCACTATCTACAAGGAAATCCTTAGAAACACATAATACATTAGCATCATTTAGTTAACATTCTGTATATTTCAGCTTTGGCCGATATTGGATTTTATATCGCTTATTTCACCTAGTTTTACATTAACAGTTCTTTTCAAATAAGCATTAAAATGAAACAAGTAAAATTTAATGCTTATCAAATCTAACGATGAATTTACATTTTTCATACTATACACAATCTTCATATTCCAAAACATTTAACATTGATTTTAGTTTACAGGTTTTATTTGGACAAAACCGTATCGAATTTTAAAGCCAGTCGTTAATAATTAAAAAAAAAAAAAAAAAAAAAAAATGTAATTCAATTTACGTTCCATACGTGTGACCAACTTACATTAATGACGAGTCCACAGAGCTGGAACTGTTCTGGAGTGATGATGTCATGGTAACAAGGCTCTTGTGCCAGTTTCATGATGGCGCTCCCAGCTGCAAGCCTCAGCCGAGACATGTCAGACTTGCTGTGTCCACAAACACACTTGTTAGGGGCCTTTTAGCCATATCAGGGCAGCTTTCGAAATGATATACAAAAACCACAAGGGGACCTTGACACCCAGTTAGTACCTGATCTTTTTCTGCTCAGTAAGGTCTCCCTCGCTGACCAGCATGGCTGAGAGGAGTCTGAGGGTAGAGTTTGCTGATTTGGACTGATTATTCTTCATTCCCAGCAACCAGCGGACCAACAGCTTAATGGCTTGCACCTGGTAACACTCGTGGATATTAACACACACACACACACAAAAATCACCAAGAGATGTTGTTTTCAGACTGATTACTTCATTTTACCTTAGCCAGCACTTCAGGAGAAACCTCATCGTCAGCTGTCCAGAGCCGCCCATTTTTGTTTCCTACAGACTGAAAGGCAGAAAGGGCTCATTTAACATGAAAGTTCATAAAACCATTCATACGTGTTCAAAGCAGAACCCCACATCAATATGCTCACTCTGTCATTCATCAGAAGGTCCTTCACAATAAAGTTGGCTACGATTGACTTCATGGGTGACGCAAACTGATCTGGGGCCAGCATAGAAATGTGTCCAAGAGAGACAAGTGGAGTGATGAGCTGTTCTGGCACGTCTGCATTCAGACTGCGAGACAACGGCTGGAACAAGACACAGAGACAGAAAAGCATGTATGAAAAATGATTACGCAACACAAAAATTACCTTCTTCTAATTACCGTAATATTCACATAATCCGACAGTCAAAGAGTGAGCATTTTAGGAAAAATGCTTTTGTGCACTACCTCAAATATCTGAGCTAACTGGACCTCTTTGTTGTGAAAGATGGCATGGATGCAGTGGACTGCCTGTTTGGCCTGGTGAGGGGTGCCTCGTTTAGCTTTCTGATGTAATATGGGAATTAGAGTCCTGCACAGAAAAAAACAACATTTTACTACATCAAACTTTTGTATTTGATTTTAAATGAAGTTGACGAGACTTGGTGCTGGTTCTAAACAGTTGCTTGTATGAATGTGGGAGTTGTTCCTACGAGCGAATCTGTGGCAGTTCTGTTTCAATCTTTTGTCCTGTGTTTCTGAAGATCTGTATTGCTGCTTCGGCTACTTTATCGTCCTCCATCTTCAGACACTGCAGCAAAGACTCGTATGTCTCAGCTGAGTGGAACGCAGTGGGGTGAGTAAATGACAAAACCTAAGAGAGACAGAACAGCGAACTTGCATTAAAATAAAACAAAAAACAACAACAACAATTGCAAATGAGTCAAAGACACTTCGTATTAAGAAAAGCATATACAACTATTTATTTTTTTATTAAAGTGACTGCACGTCTACATTGTATTTCAATCTCTTACTTTAAAAACAGCCAGAAATCATATTTTAGGCATTTACAGTTACGAACAGTACCTTGAGTAGCTCAAGTCCAGCACGAATGGCAGTATCAGGGGTTACTCCCTCATCTTCATCATCAGCAGTGCCCTCGATTGACTTATTCAACAGTTTAACCAGGGCGCTGCACACACACACACACACACACACACACATCACTGGTGATCCATAAAGTCCACACAATACCTGTAGTTACACTACTCTATCACTAGGTGTCTCACCCATAACAAGCTATTCAGACTGTTACACAACCGTTGAAAGGAAAAAAGCACATGGCCCATATTGCACTTATCGCTCTCCCACTCAGTCAGTTTCTCTTCCCTTCTCATTCATGTTGTCGCTTTACATCTGCAGGTGCACTGATAGGAGTTCATATCCGATATTGCTGTTCAAACAAAGTGCATTCTTTCCGACTGCGCTTCATCCTGCACATTTCCAATTTGCTTTTCTGACTTGAGTTTTAAGGCTGATTGTCTGCAGTTATTCTGCAGGTGCTCAAATTGGAATTTATTTGGGCATTATAGTCTATGTACAGTATGTTTACAGTAGCTGTTACAATAATGACACTTTATTGACGGCATTTGCTGAAAATAATGGACTCATTCCTCACAACAAAAAAAGTATAATATTAAAAGTATTGCCAAATTCATTTGGATGCATATTCATTCATTTTAAAAAAAATTCTAATCTGCCATTCAACCTTATTGCCTACCTGATGGCCTCGGAGTCGATGTGCACTGGTGCGATTCTCTCCAGCAGGAATTTCACCATCTCCAGGAATGGGTTTGTGGGCTGCTTGGGGAATGTCAGCTTCCGTGTGATTTCCCTCTGAAATTAAAAAAAACAAATGATGATGAGTTATCTGTGTAATACTACTACATACTGTTCTTTAAAACAGGTCTTAGTCATATGCATTTCATACTTTATATATGGCAACTTATGTGAGCTTGGAAAGTGCAGTGTTAAATGTAATTGGTGGAGATAGTATTTTTAAACTTACCACACACTGTTCAGCCTGCTTACATGAGCAGGTAGGGCTGATGAGCTGCTCAAGCTGAAGACGGAGTTTCTCATCTTCACCCAGAACCTGATTAAACTTCTTCATAAAGTCCTGAGCTTTACCTGGATCTGGGAGATTCTCTGGGAATGAGAGGCACAAATTACTAATTGTAAAATATTTAGGTTTTACTAACTATCAATTTACAGGCATATACTTTATATAAATAATATGCGCTTACTAGCAATGGTCATAAGTTTTCCAAACATGGCTGTGGTGTTTGCTTCAGACTGCAGGAAGAGAAAAACAAGTTTATTCTTGCATTCTTAATATTTTTTTTGTCAGTGTCTATCAATCATACCAATGCTTTGGCATAAAAAATAAATGTTGCTTAAGAAAATGAAATACTGAGACAACATATTCTTAATGGATATTTTTAACAGTATGCACAAGAAATGGCTCACACCATGCAAAAACACTTCAAGTAGTAGGTGCAAGCTTCAGCAGAGTTGAAGATTATCAGTAAGAAGAAATTTCTGTCTGTTGTGACAATTCTGGAATTTCTAAATTTGATACAATATCTTAAAATATTGGTATTCGATTTTGACTATTTTTAACACCACTAAGGAAAACTGTCAGAACATTAAATTCTAAAATCTATGGTTAATCTAAAAATAACAATATTTCTAAGACAGAAGTATATTATCTTACAAATATTTGAACATTAGTGTTTGTGCAACTTACTGTAGGCAATTTGTGCAAGTCCAGCAGTTCTCGAACAAGCCCTCTCAGCATATTCTGACACTTCCACATTTCATTCAGTGCTCTGAAAAAACAATGAGATGTTCTCTGCTTGATATAATTAAACACACAGTGAGATGACTGCCGTTTAAAAAAAAAAGTGATACTGTCCAAAGCAGTCAGATGAGAACCAGAGACTCTCTCTGCAATCTGATAAGCTTTTAAAACCGTCGAAAAAAACTCACTTGACTGCGTTAGTGTCCAGGCAGGCATAAAGGTAGTACAGACACTTCATCTTCTCCTCAGTCTCCAGACTGTGAGGAACCATGTACTGTGCAAAGATCTTCTCCACCAGCAACCTATTACAAAAGCACACTTTAAGAACCTGACGCCTTGATATTAGGTATGCTTCATTGCTAAATGTCAATGAATTAGTCAAATCAGATGAAATAATTTGTGTGGGCATGACTCCTACTTGTCATCTATGCTGTTCTGGTAGTAGATGTGTAAGAGTTTGTCTTTGATCCAGCTGATTTTCAATGCGGACTCCTTCCCGGCCTCATGGTGCAGACAGTACTTCTTATAAAGCTGAGCCAACCCCATCATTGCCTCTTTACGGACACGCCACTGAAACAAACCGTAATAATTACATTTACATTACTGTGGTTCTCTCAGCTCCCTTTTCATTTACACTCAATTTAAAATAATATAGAAATACGAGTTTATCAAATCAAAATGGAATTTACTGTATATTCTCTAATATAGGTCATTTTATGTTGTGACAAATTCTAAAGCAACTGTATAATGCACTTAATGTCAAACACGCAACACATGGGCAAAGCACACATAAAATAAAAGTTTTTGTTCACATATTTTTATCATGCATATACGTTCTGAATTACTCCAAAATGGCAACAAAAGATGTAACTCGGGGGAGAAGAATGGTTTAAGTTATTAAAAGGTACTCTCGTAGTGTTACAAAACTAAAGTTGAGCCACGGATGTGTTCTGGACCTGGAAACATTCCAGTTGTGTTGCTGTCTATGGAGGGTCAGACAGCTCTACGATTTCATCAAAAACATTTTAACATGCGTTTCGAAGATAAAAGTCTTGCAGTTTGAGTAATTAATGACTGAAGTTTAATTTTGATGTACTAGGAACTAACCCTTTAAAGACTATACAGTACTTTTTTATATTGCAATGTGCATCACTGAAGAAAAAAAAAATCATGCAACTGGGTTTAAGAAGACTTTGCATCTTTCTTACCCGCTTGTCCAACATCCTTTCTCTGACAAAGCCCAAAAGCTGATCATTCACCAGGTTCAGATCTTTCTTCCCTGCATTAATGATGGTCACAATGACATCATGCCTGATTGCCTCCTCTGGGTCATGTGATCTCACCTTCAGAAAATCTGAAGTGAAAGACAGTTACACAATAGGTTTTATGAATCAAGCAATGCTTAAAATAAAAAGAAAAAATTAAATAAAAACAAATCTGTAAACGCCACAATCCTGAACACACCAGTAAGATCCTTGGCAAGGTCTGGGTGGTTCATCAGGCAGTGGCTAGCAAACTTCACACACTCCAGTCTCACAGGAACATGGATGTCATTGAATCTTTCGTAGGAAAACAAGAAGAAAATCAGATTTCAATGAACCCTCAAATTAAAAATACTGAAATTCTGTCTTTCAGGAAAATTTTCAATGGTATGAAGCTATCACCTTCCCAGAAAGCACTGCCAGAGTGGGCGATTCTGAGTGGCCAGTTCAGAGTCTTTTGCCCCAAACAGTTTAGCCAACAGTTTCACCACAGCCAACCTCTCTTCTCCATCATTACTCTAAACACACAACAAATGATTAGTCTTGCAATAAAAGGATTTCTATGCAAGCTGATAAGTGAATGTGCATTAAGTCACCTTTAACTTGAACTCAAGTTGTGGCATCACAGAGACGAGGAGCAGAGGGTCGATTGCAAAGAGCTCCTGAATGAGGTCAAATACATGCTCAGACAGATCACTCACAGAGGACTTTCCCATCACCAACACCTGATTAAAGAACTACAGAGAAAGATAAGAGATTAGTGAAGAAAGTCAATAAAACATCTGACGTAACTTGTTGTCTTAAAAAGGCACTGAACTCATTACATCACTGAAATGTACTAAACTGAAAGGAAAAATGGATGTTTTTGTAACTCACTGAGGCAATGCAGGTTTCGATGGTCTGAACTGTTCTCTTTAGAAGAGTCTTGGCGAGGTCATATGCCTGTTTATTCAAGTTCTAAAGCACAGAAAGAGGTACAACCACACACTGGTTAGCCACCGTAGACTGGACTGGTAAATGAGACGTTATAATAATGTTTGCCTACTTTGTGAGCAGGGATGAGGTTGATGAGGATTGTGTCCAGCAGCTCTTGTGTCACTCCATCTCCCTCCATGATGATGGAGCTCATCAGGTCCAACATGTGCATCTGCACCTTCTGATTATGGCTGTTACTGGAAGAGGAAAAAGTCCCAATCAAAAAAAAAGGACTACAGCTGTGTAACAGAAGAGACAATTCAACTGACTTAAAATTAAACTCACTTGATGACAGAAAAGAGGGTTTTGAAGAGCTGGATGAAGATCTCGTTACAGTCCTCCAATTCAAAACAGATGTTGTAGGACTTCACCCATGCCAGGTTCTGTGGAAATGAAAGTTCAACATATTAGCCATGACAATTAAATTACAGGCTTAAATCTTAAATGAACAACAAACTGGTAAATATTGCTATGGTGTGTCTTGTACTCCCACAAACTTGAAAGTCAATTTAAATATAAACAACTAGTTACTGGTGAAAACACAGCAAAGAAAGCTACTCACCTCTAATAAGTAAAAATATCTGTTAAACTGAGGGCTCTTGGTGTCCTCTAATCCCTTCAACTGCCGTGTAATGAAGAGAAAGATTTCCTACATGGACAAAAAGAAACTAATTACATATCTTTACCTCAATTCTGTGTTGTTTCAAAAGACATCTTAACACGAGCTGCAATTTTAAAATCGGTTTCAAATGATACATTTTTAGTGTAAAGTGTAAGCAAGAGGTCAGTTTATCAAAGTCATATGTGAGATTTGAGGTTTATATATTCTTCAGTACATGTCATACCTTGAGCTTGTCATGTGAGGTGTATGGGGCCTCTGGAGCATAAATCCTGAAGATGTCAGCAAGACAGCAGGCCACAAGTAACCGTACATCCTTGTTGGGGTTTCGCAGGAAAAACTCAGAGGCCAAGTGAAGAGCCAAAGCCAAGTACTGCTGCTTTTCCTCCTCCGAGTCTTGATCCATGTCCATATATGTCTTGACCACCAGCTTAAGACAGAAAGGCGTCATTTAATGCCTGTTTGCAGTAACTCTTATACAAAGAATAAAATATCTCAAACTATTTAATGAATCATTCTGTAAAACACAAGTCTCTCCAAACTTTGGACACAATCTACCTGCTTTTACACATTTCATAACTATAAAACCTATTAAGTTTAAACTCCATTTCTCAATTTAACAGACAATTTTTAGGACATAACCACTATTAACAAATTAGAAGCACCTGGACAGCATTACATTAACATTCAATAAATCTGCATCAATGAAGTGAATGGAACGCATCCATCTACCTTATTTTTAAAAGGTAAGACATTTTTTATTGTTATTAACAAAATGAGTTAAGAGCAAAAAAATAGTTTTACTGCATTTTTGCAGACATATGAATTGCTACCAAATCAGCACACACCAATGTAGCAGAAGATGCCTACTCTTCGACATGACAGAGAACAAGACACTGAAACTGACAGCCCTCAAAACCCTGCCTGTGGCAGACAACAGTAAAGCACCACTCTTTCCTCCATATTATCAGTACAAACTCTACAAGCTGTAAGCTAAGTTCAACACTAATGCGTTTTCATTTTAAAAAGCATAACTTTGGAGTAGTGAGGATGCCAGGAGTAACTATGGCAGAGTTTCTGAACTTTGAAAATGGTGACTTCTGGAAATGTTGCAGACCCCATTTTATTTGAAAAACTCCAGTCATGTCAGTGTTGACTGACCAAAATGGAGACTTTTGTACACAAAGGCATGGCTGCCAACTTTTGCTCCCTGATTGGGTTTACTAGCTCCATTAGGGCTTTTAGCTCATTTTAATGATATTTATTTAAATATAAATACAATATCAACGCATCATGCACGGAGGTCACATGTGCATACCCTGGACATTGAGGACTTTATTTTGAAAACTTTTTATCCAAGTGAAATAAATTATTTTAAGAAGCCCAATTACTTGGAAATAGTTATTAGAAAGTACACAAAAATGATTGGCTGATGAGTGTATAAAGAATGCCGGTATATGGAATATCATGCTATACTGTTTGTAGGACACATGCTTGTCTGTGGAACATAAAATATATTGCTATCTGGTATTGGTCAAAATGAAACAGATTTTTATAAAAAGATAAATAAAAAAGTGCAGGGTGGAGACTAGGGGTGTGATATAGATATATCATGTGATATATATATATATACACATATACACACACACACACACACACACACACACACGTTGTTTAAACAATGTGTGATCTGACATTGTTTTTTTGCTAAATACTCAAAACACCTACAGAGTGCATGCATACATCACATGAAATCTAAATTAATTCGAATGCAGGGATTAAAGCAAAAAAAAAACTCTTTTCTGGGGGCAGAGCACATGCAATGACTGTGGTAAAATTTTAAAAAATACTACGGCAAAGTTATTGCTTTCCTTGCTCAGTGTTTTTTTTATGAATATATGGCTGTCTTCACATTAAGAGATCATGTGTGAACAGCAACAGGACATTCTCAAAAATCACAGAAAATTTGTTCAGGCAATCATATCGTTCTTAAGGAGATGGCATGATTATTCCGAGTTGTTTACAAAGCTCTGCTGATTTTAATTAATTCTTCCATATAAATGTGCTATATAGAGACGCACTTCTCCGTTCATCAGGGCTGCTACTCTGCTATTATATACACACCATTATTCTAGCTAGTAATGTTAGTTTGGTTGCGAGTGAAAGTTATGCTCTCATACCATTAGTCGGCGAACTCACTGACTCAAAACCGCCATTTCTCCTTTTATTAGGAAACAACACCATGTCTCTGTGCAGAAATACACAATTTTCATGTAATAAGTAGGCCATCAGCACCCCCCTACCGTATTAGAACTTGCTTTAGGACCCGTGGGAGTCTGCCACTTCAGACTATTACAGTTTACTCTTTCATACACTGAACGTGTCATTCTGTACTGTACCAAAACAGCCAGTCAATCTAATCGTCTTTCAGACAAAACTTTGCTTCAAGAATGAGCCACACTGCTGACGGTATCTAATCACTAGCACCCTGCGCACGAGTGAGTTAATGTATTCCTCTTATCGGCAAGACATATAGGCATCATTTTTGCAAATCAAGGTGATGCCGATTTTTTTTTTATTATTTAAAGCCCATATCGTCAGATTCCAATAATATTGTGCATCCCTAAACCACGGATAATTTTGTGTCTCTAAACATGACAGTAATTCGTTCCTCAATAAAATCAACCATTTAAATTATTTAGTTCAATAACGACTTATTTACAGTCTTACTGCCACCTACCCGTGGTTTTAATTTCACATTCAGAATATCTATTATTTAAACAATTTCAAATATCAGTATTAATTAAAATATTTTGCATAAAGAATGCAACAGTTAATTCTGATGATCAATGAGTCCTTTCTGCAGATCTCATATTTCAGAAGCACTTAACACTTCTAATTCTAGGACCCAGGAGAAATGATTCTCTACTTTCTACCTCTCTCTGGCGCCTATGAGTGTGTGTGTGTGTGTGTGTGTGTGAGAGAGCATGTTTGGTAATGTGGGGGAAGGGCAGCCTGTGCTCTGAGCTCAAGAAAAGCAGTTGAGCTTCAGTCAAAACAGCACACTGCCAAAAGCAGGAAGGCCAGAAGTAGTCACTCCATTTTCCCTTCAAAGGACTCTGATACTTCTCCCAAAGAACAACATTTTTTACACATTTAAAAAGTAAGTACTACACAAAGCTGGAATATATAAAATACAGCTTATATATATATATATATATATATATATATATATATATATATATATATATATATATATATATATATATATACACACACACTTTATAAACTGATTGCTGCAAAGAGCCCATAGTTGTTTAATTCATTAAGGACTAATGAGATAAAAAAAACAACTTGTCACTATTAATTAATTTATTTATTTTTTGGAGGGTAGGGGTGGGTGGGTTGGGGTGTTGCTGACTGACCTAATTCATGTTTAGTTCACAAGAAAGAAAGCCTCATCACAATGTTATTTTCTACAAAAAGTTAACATGTTAGGTAAAAGGGTATTTAATGGTATGCTGAAAACATCTGTCTATTCAGTACTGCCATAATGGTTGTGTGTGCCAAAAACATTAAGAAACAATATATGACACACAAGTTCATATGTAAGACTGCAAAGCATTTCAGAGACGGTCTACAAGTTGCACTTGAATGCGTAACAGTATTAAAAAAAAAAAACACTCAAAGGCAATGGCTTACGAAGCAAATAGCAGGAACCATTTCGTACTACCCAAACTAGTACCCATTTTACAGTGTGTGCAGGAAATAGGATGATTTTAGTTCCAGGAACCAAATGAGCTCCTAAAAAAGTACTAGGAACTATTAGTCACGTAAGTGTACGTTGATTGGCCAAACACGAAAATGCCCTCACCCCGCCATGATTTAAAAACATATACTGTGTAGACATTGTGTGTGTGTGTGTGAGAGAGAGAGAGTACATACATACTCATGCACCCCTACTCCAAAGAATGAAAGTATTAAGAGAATATGGCAGCACCAAATTGTACATTACATTTTTGTTTGTAATTGAAACCAATAAAGAAAAATCCAAAACCCCATGCACACATTTATCTGTTATCACACGTATGCGACAGGGTTGTCATGATACCATAAAAATGTCTTACAATACTATACCAGCTGCCAGTATTGTGTTAATATAATTCAATTCTACAAAATAAATCAATTTTCTAAATAAATAGATGTAAACAGACTTTTAGAAAGATGTTACTCTAAATACTTCATTAATGTGAATGAATGACTGGCTATTATCCATTTAGACTGTATTTATTATATGTAATTTGCCTACTTTTAGTTTAGCAGGTGGCAGCAAGTGTTCCAAGTTTGGATCATGCTTGATCAGTCATTCAAATGATTCTTTCAAAATCTCTGAATCCTTTAGGATCAAGTCAAATTACTGTTCAGATTCAACAACAGAAACAAAACAACAACTGCATTCTTGACTGTTCTCATATTGCTGAACTGTCAACTTGTAATGTTTCTGCTGGCAAGCCTGTTCAAATGGATGTATTAAACAGTGTTCCTGCTGTGCATACATGTCTTATAGCCCAGGTATACCAAAAAACGCAATGCCACCGCAGGTATTTCTATGCTTTAATATCACGATACTACTGTGGCACCAGTACATAATGCTAATCTTCAGGCAAGTTAAAATAGATAAACTAATTAGCTATTCAATGTTACATTTTTAAAATGCTGAAAAAAAAAAAAAAAAAAAAACAGTAATCCAAACAATATTAAGTTGCTTTCAGAGAATAAAGATGTATCTTATGACTAACCCAATTTCACAGTTTTTTATAATTAACTAGCAAGCCTTTAAAGCACAAACAAATAATGTCCTTTTGTGATAAGTGCAGTGTCTTGTGAGTGTAACTACTGCTGAAACAACATTTGATGCAAATGTTATATTTGGAGCTGGTACACATAATGAATCCAGTGCATTGCTTGAGGTAGATGCTGTGTTTTGTTAGTAAATGTTTCATTATATTACTAGTGTTGCCTAGTTTCTTCACTAATAGACTACTGCATTTAATCTGACACTATCGTGAGCCCATACTTTTGAAGGTTTCACTCTTTCCACCACTGGTGCACATGGGCATGGATATCACATGCACGCCGAGCAAACGTCAGCCTTGAGAAAATTTGCATGATGTGTACCTGATAGATCTACTGAACCAAAACGGGAATCAAATCGCATTGCAAGCTTGTGAATGAGAATAGAACTGAATCATGAAAACAGTGGCAGAACCCAGCCCTAATTAAATGGTTTTAAAATGTAATAATGCAGATTTTTCTTCTTTAGACGATCAGAGCTCCCACACTTTGGTTAACTTTAAATTCAAGGACCTTTCAAAGACTTTCCAGGTCTAATACCCTCAAATTCAAGGACTTAATCAGAGTATCTTAGATCATTTGAAATTTACGTTGAAACATCTGATGCAAATCACACTTTATTTTACATACATTATCATATGTTGTGTGTTCTTTTAGCCTTTACATTTATCTACATATTTTTGATATTAACCTCATTTACTTAAACATTGTTTACATTAACAGCTTTACTGTAAATTGAATTAATTTGTTATCAAACAAATTAATTTACATTGCACTATTACAACCAGATTAAATGTTATGAGGTTAGTTTTAAATTCAATTTTGAATAAACAAAATAGAAACGTGGGGGGATACATACATTTAAAAATACTAACCTCACCAGTAGGTGGCGGTAAGCCATTTAATTATTGTCATTTATTTAACCATTCGCTAAATCAGTCGGCAAAAAAATTCTTTGTTTGGAGCTCTTTTAGTTGGTGAAAAAACAAAACAGTCAATAATGTGTCTAAAATACAAGCATCCCAATGAAGCGACTACTCAACTACAACCAATGTGCCATTTGCAATTGTGAGAAGAATATTCGGCAATTAGCTCCCTTGTCATGGTATGTTGCTTAAGCACATCATGTTAGAAATTTAAAAAAAAATGTAGTATTTTGAAATTTTAACAGTAATATTTTGAAAATGTTGCGGTTTTCCCCTCCACCATTAGCGCTTGCTGATTGGTGCATAATGCATTCTGGGATACCTGTCTGCCTCAAGTTCGCACAAGTCTTCTCTTGATGCATCCTTGATAAAAGGGGTGACTACTTGAACGACTACTGATGATGTTTCACAAGTGCACAAGTCCGCAAGTTCAGACAAGAATGCATATTGAGAAATGGCTTTGGTCTATAAAAATCTATGAAAGTGATTACTTAACCTACAAAACCATCCTTTATTATAGGCATTTGGGAGTATTATAGCCTTTTGCCTATAAGCTTGCCGCAAAGAATGCCACTGCCGACTGCCATCTCCACAGTAATGGACATGTCTTTAATAGAGAAATGCACTAGACATGAGCTACATATTCAGAGAAGTCAGATCATTATTTTATTTAGTTTACAAGCTTTCTGCAGATTTCTTTCTTACATCTGTGAGCTGGTCCATTTACAATAGATTTTCTTTACCGTGTCATACAATAAATGAGATAATACACCCACACTCTTCATTAACATTTAAATTGTGCGATCTCATTATTCACAAAAATAACAACATATTATCGGTCATATTTACTATTAATCGCCCAGCTCTCCCCGTTATTGATCTAGCACCCTCTCAGCATCCGCTTTCGAAATTCTCTGGTTCTGCCCTGCCACTAATAGTTGTCATAACACATTAGCAGGCTGAAGGGAATAATATTGATTTTTTTCAAGAAAACTTCACTCGCAGCCGTTGGCATGTGTTTTGCGAATGAGCTGCACAAACCCCTAAATGAATCTGATTAATCGGCGATTGATAGCTTTAATCAGTTGCATCACGTGTTGACAATTAACCCTAGTATGAATAAAAAAATTCTTAGTATGAATAAAGAGGAAAAATTAAGTGCTTGCACAAGTCAGATTTGACTGATGACGAGGGATGGCCTACAAGACCACAGTGGAGAATTTTCTAATCAACAGATCCAAAGCTCACTGACAAATATCTTATATCATCAAATGCACTCCCTTTACACAGAATGGGCATGATCGCGAGACAGTGGCTCCCTGGTATGAGAAAATTATATGCAATATTAGAATGTTTGCGACAATGGGCAGGACGAGACAAAATTTGCAGGAGCAGCACATACACGTTGTCACGGTTTAAAATTAGTGAGAAGACTCAAAAACTCAAAACAAAACTGCCATGAATCTTCCATTCATTTTTTTTATATCGATATTGCATTTTTGAGAATCAATACAATTTCGGCAAACAAAATATTGTAATACTCAAGTGTATCGATATTTTCTTACACCCCTAATAATAAATCCTGCACTTGAAAATCCTGCACTGAACTTTATAAACTATCTGCACTGAATGGGTGATGTCAAAATTAGTATATCAACATCACAATATTTCCACAATCAACTCCAAATCCATCAATTAACACGTCTTTAATCAATTATTCATTAAGACATTTTTTTTCACTTCTGGCAATAATAGTTCATAATCCATTTGTTCCATTGAAAACTGCAGATTGTATTCTCACATCAAAAACCACGATCATATTTTTTAGGATTGTATTTTGTTTGCAGATTGCTTTTAAACTGTATTTTTGGATGCTTTTTCTCCCAATGAAGAAGGCAATATTATAGACTTAGCCATAGGCAACACTTTGAAATAAAATGTTTTAACGATTGGTTCATTTATCACAAACACATAGCTTTTAGTTTCACAAGATGTTACGTGACGGACTGCAATTGTGTTGTGAATCATTGTGATATTTGCGCGAGCTATTTGTTTAACCTCTAGCCTCTGTGTTCATTGCTGAGCAATAGCAATGATAGCTGCATTTACCAAACAATGTAAGTGAACTATTAATGGTCCGTGTACGTTCACCAAACGCCCCTTGATGAGTCAAAACAATTTAACTAGAACTAAACTAGGCTAACAAATGCCATTTAACCTGTTTCAGGAAATTATGTGACTGCTTGTCATCAAGTAAGAGTACAGACAGTATACAACATTATGGCCATCCAGTCTAACTCATCTTCAGAAGGGGGAAATTAAAACATGTTTTTATATTTATATTTACACACACACATTTTTTTTCCATTACTATTTGAATAGCGTTTCCCTGTGAAGTAGTTCGTTGGTAACTTCTATTAATTAAACCAGCTATAAAGCATGGCATATTCCCGTGATGTGATTGCGCTGGTCACCCTTACCTTGAGTCGTTTGACGACTTCATCGTTGCTGATTTTATCAGTGATCTCTTTGACACCCAGTGGGTAGGTGATCTTTCCGTCCCCCGCCGGTCTTTGCTGCTGAGGCTGCTGCGGGAACTCCATCATCCTTCTCCAGACAGACAGACGGTCCTCTACTGGCCTCTATAGGCAACAACACTAAAGTTCAGCACACAAACCCACCACACCACTACAAAAACACTAAAAAACACCTTATGCGCTTCCGTTTAGTGCTCTCTGGGTGTGTAGCTAACATCCCTATAACCGTGCAATGACACGAAAACCCTGCAGACGACAGTTTGCCGGAAAATCCAGAAAAAAAACACGAAGCTAATGAAGCTAATAGCAGTACTAGCCTGAGAGCTAACGAGACCCGCTCCGCTGCCGCGCTTTTACTCTAAAACGAAGTATCTATTCATTTAAAGCTCCCATGACAAGAGTCTCCACATATTACCCACGTTCAGACATAACCATACTACTTGGATAATAAAACAGCGTTTAAAAGCACCTCAGAGAGTAAAAGAGCTTCATGAGCCGCTATTGGCCTAGCCGTCAGCTCCAGGCCTCAAACTATTCACCAAACACACAGCCAACACTCACATTTACCTAATAAAATCCCAAGCAGCCGCTTCCTGTGACCCAAAATGCATTTATTCCATATCGCTCACTAGACACTACTCCACTACGGACGTTATCTTAACTTTAGACGGTAAGAAAATCTGAAATGTTTACTTGTTTTCTCTGTACAAGTTCACTCAGCGAGGCAAACAGCGACCACCAACTTGATCATCCCACACAAACTGTTTGAATTAAACTCCCTCGAGCGACCCCAGTTGCCTTACAACCGCCTGCAGATCATTCCCCGGTCATTACCTCACAGACAAGTCGTTGTTTTAATTCATGAGTCGGGTTCGGGTTCGGATTTGGGTGTTTTTTTTAGTTTAGGGTACAAAGCTCCGTCTCTTTCATACAGGGTTGTGTGAACGTCCTCGCGTGGAAAGTGGAAGCGCAGCGACCCCATTGGCTGAAAGGCGGTATTACAGCGCGCCGAAGGAGGGAGAAAAATTACCGTACAGCTTAAAAAAGAGACGCATAAATTCGAAAAAGGGCACTGAACTTGGTTTACAGTAAATATCAGAGATGACGCGCCTCTGAATTAGCCTGTGCAACTGTGTGAGTTAGCTGCATATGTAGGCTATGTTAATAATCTCGGATAGATAGATAGATAGATAGATAGATAGATAGATAGATAGATAGATAGATAGATAGATAGATAGATAGATAGATAGATAGATAGATAGATAGATAGATAGATATAGTTAGTGTTATACTGTAATATAGTGAACTGATTTTGTGATTTGATTTTAAATGTTTTAAAGTCTCTTATGCTCACCAAGACTAGCCATATTCATTTAATTAGAAATGCAGTAAGTCTACAAATAGTACTAATATTGTGATATAGTATTAATATTTCAAATAGAATATTTTAAATTGTTAATTTACTTTCACTTTTTACCAATGTAATACATATTTGCTAAATAAAACACACACACACGCAGTGCAATAAAACATTTTAAATGCAGCAGATAGAATGATTTCTAAGGAATCGTGTGACACTGAAGTAAAAATTGAGACATCACGGGAATAAATTACTTTTTAAAATATACTATTAAAGAAAATATTGAATACTGAAAGCCGAACAGTTGAAAACAGTGTAATATTATTTCACATTATTAGTGTTTTATGTATTTTTGAGCACATAGACAACCTCGGAGAGCTTCATTAAAACATTCCAAATTTGTAATGTTTTCAAATTTAGTATCAATCATATATAATAGTATTATATATCAAAAAGAGTCAATACAGTACAACAAAGCCGGAGTCATGCTAATCCACTAGAGGCGCTGCAGTATTTTTGCTTCTCCTCCGAGAGTTGCTCGTCTGGTTTTCTTCTTTGCTTCCTCCAACTTGTAAACAGTGTATCTACCTTCGGCGTCCTGTGAACGGGTCACAGCAGAATGCCAAAGAAAAAGAAAAACGGCCTGAGTCCCTCCCGAGGCCCGTCGCATGCGGCCGAATACGGGAGCGGATCCGAGGGTCGAGCGCACGGGGCACACGGACCTCCCGAGACCCGGCCGGACTCATCATGTGATAACTTCAGGTCCGCGCAGTCCAGGAGAGGTCAGCTGGAAACTCAAAGCAGAGACGAAATCATCCAGAGCATGCAGGAGATGTTTTCACATCTGGATCCAGAAGTCATTTACATGGTGCTCTCAGAAGCAGATTTTAAAGGTAAGAGCAAATCGTCGCTGGCTGTGAGTTTAGCAGGTGTCTTTATTTTAGACAGCACGCAATCCTATGAGATACAGAATCAGTGAATGTGTTTAGAGATCTTTTGTTACTACCGCTTGTAGGAAAGCCTATCCGAAGCTGGTAGATTTATTTTGGAGCATGGTAGCTGGTTTCTGTGTAGTCTTCACTTGGTGCAAGATGGTCACAAGCTGCCTGACCAACCACTATATCCCTAAGCCACTATATCCCAAAGCCAGCTTTCCCGTCTTCACCTGGTATGGCCAACTGGCAGCAGGTTTGTTAATGGTCAGAGGCGGTCAGAGATGGTTAAAGATCAGCTAGGCCACCTTGAAACCAGCTACATATACCAAAGCACCACCTTCACCTAGATTCACTTAGCTACTTGATATCAACAATGATAAAAGACATGACATACTGGGGTAATTAAGATTTTCAAATGTTGAAGACACATGTTCACCAAGTTTCCATTTATTTGATCATAAATACATTGCAAACAATAATAGTGTGTGTATCTTAACTGTCAGATTCTTCAGAAATCATTCTGATATGCTGATTTGATTCAAAATGATCAATTATTATTGGTGCTCAATTATTAATTATGGTTCTTTTTATGTAGTTTATGCAGCTTAATAGTTTTTTTTGTTGTTGTTTAAACTGTAGTAAATAGTTAAATTTTCTAATGAAAGAATTTGACAAGGAAATCTTTTTTTTTTTACCATCACAGACATTTTCTACAGACAGTATTCTCAGAACCAAAAACTATCCTAACCATTCATAATAAGAAGAAATATTGCTATTTTTTTTGAGCACCAAATCAGCAGAGTTTCTGAAGCAATGGCTGTCAAAAAATTAACCATTGTCGTCACAAGAATAAATTAAATTGAAAGCTTTTTTTAAAATTGTATTTAATAATACAAGATATACAATTAATAATACAAAAAATAATATTTCACAATTTCCTTAAATATTGCGCATACACTGTTTTAAAATATTCAAGTTTTTCTTGTTCGTCTCTGCTTTAGTGGACAATGCGATGGATTCCCTTTTGGAGCTGTCAGATGCTGCTGAGGTCGTAGCTCCACCCCCTCCTCCTGTCTCAGGCTTTGAGCAGGCAGCTGCTCTCCTGGGAACAAACGCCTCTCAAGCAGATCCCCTCAGTGGAACGGCGCAGAGCTTCACTTTTTCAAACCAGCCTGCATCTCAAGCAGAGCTCAGTCCCACTGAAACATGCCTGACAGAAGAATTTGATGCTCTCATAGATGAGGAACTTCAAACACTGACGTCACAGCAGACAAAAACGAGCTCGCATCCTCTGATGTCCTCCATACCACTGTCTTCTCTGCCCCCTCCTTCTCAGTCCATCTCTCTTTCCTCGATGCCCTTTACAACCCAGACTCAGCTTCCAGCTCCCACGACTTTACCTGAGCAGGATGAGCAGGCCTCATACTCTGACCCTGGGCTCAGCGAGGCCCGTGGCGGTAGTTCACCAGTGAATGATTTAAGTTTTTGTGGGGTTCATATCCCTGAGACCAACACCTTATCTCTTGACTTTAGTCACCTAACGCTGGAGGCCAGCTCTGCTGAACCACGGCCATCAGCCTTCCAGGTTTATCGTAGACCTGATCAGCTCCGTAACCATACAGCGGCAATGCAGCATCAAGAAGCACTCCGCACTCCTGCCATGTTCTGGAACACTCAGGCTAGTGAGTTTCATCCTCGCTCTGTGGGGCCAACCTTCATCACACCTGTCATTCCTAACCCCACTGCTTGGAGCACTAACCCCATCCCTGCTGCACAGTGGTTGGCTCATGGACCTATCAGACAAGCGCCTCTGAAACCTTCTGCGACTGTACCGGAGTCGTGGACTCTGCCATCCAGGAACAGACTCAAATTGGAAGGGCAGTTGTTGGTGTTACTTAGAGGAGCTCCTGGATCGGGCAAAACCACCCTCGCCAAGTAAGCAAGAAGACAGATGTGTGTTATTTTACTGGAAAAAGTAGGAATAGCATAAAGGAAACCACTTCAAGTTGTGGAAGGAGAGAGCATAATGTGCTTTTCTTTTAACAACGTGGTCCATGAGGGCAGATAAAAACACTCCATTATATATAGGAAATAGGAAAGTTATAATAACTTTCTGAGCATGGAGTTTTGGTTATTAAGATCAATTTAGATGGTGCTAAAAGAATTATATGGACTTTGTAGAGATTTGTGGGTAGGAAATATGCAATGTGGCTGTGTTTAATTTTCTCATTTTTATAATTGTTAAAGCTTTTTCACGGTACATATGCAAAAACAGGTTTGCAAGATAAACCAGGTTGTTTTAGTGTATTCTTCGGTTTCAGTGTATTTTTTAAGATATCAGATGATATCTTGAAAAGAAAACAACTATAAACAGAACATTTTCATTTAACTTAATGGAAAAAGCTTGTTTTATTTAGATTTTTGTTTGCATGCATTCAGACTGTGAAAGCAGTAATACATGACAAGTATCAAAGTATTCTCAAATGAATACCAGCGCACATGTTGCAATTAGATTTTGAAATGAACTGCGCTGGAAGATAGCCATGCTCAATGCAGATGTGGTATAGTGCCGTATGTTTGTAGATAAAGTTTAGTTTTTGTCTCTCTCTGTTGTTCAGTGCTATGTTGGCGCAGAACCCTGGAGGAGTTGTTTTAAGCACTGATGATTATTTTACTCGAAATGGACAGTATTATTTCGAGCCAAATTTACTAGGAGAGGCCCACGAGTGGAATCACCTTAGAGGTGAGTATGTTTAGACTGTTTAGCTCAAGCCAAAGCAAAATGTCAGGTGTGTAAAATTATTTGTAGTTACTGTCCTATGTGTTATACAATTTAACTACCCATTGACTACACAGTCTGATTTTAATGGTGATGTGTGTAGTTTTCTTTTACTTCAAAATTGACTACCGATACCAGTTTAGTACGCAGAAACAAGAAGTCATTTATATGCAAATTACTGTGAAATTGTACACTCTCCAACTTGTCACTGTAAAAACATTGCTTGATTTGTTTGAGAGACTCAACCAACCTGACATGGCAACATTGGCTCACCCAGTTGTGTGAGTTATTGAAGAACTATTTGTTTGGATAAAACAGACAGATTAAGGGTTTTAAAAACAGTCATTTCACTATTCTGATTTGCTGAAATTTATTCACTTTAAATTTTATTTTTTTATAATGTTTCTGCAATTTCTTTGTGGTGATCAACATTTCAGCAAAAGAGGCTTTTGAAAAGGGACAGTCACCCATCATAATAGACAACACCAATATGCAAAGTTGGGAGATGAAACCATATGTTGCCATGGTAAGCAATTTATTTTGAAATGCGTATTATGAAATAGGCTTATAAGTTATTATTTTTCAATATCAGACAACGGCCATATGTTTTGTAATGTGAAAAATCAGCTGTGCTATACACAAATTGCATGTGTGTATATATCATGATACACAATTGTACATTACTGTAGATCTTATTTATTGGTTTAACTTTAGAATAGACCATACAGTACAGTGTTTACAGACATGACCTGCAAACAGACTCGTCCATTGTGCTGATTATCGGCCTATTATTTCTTTCTTTTAGGCACAGAAACACAGATATAAGGTGCTATTTCGTGAGCCAGATACCTGGTGGAAAACTAAACCCAGAGAGCTGGAAAGGTATGATAAACACAAAATCTAGAAAGTGCTGCAACACATTTACGTAATCCATAAACATAACTAATTTAAGAACAGTTACATTTTAACTTTCAAATGTTAACCTTCAAATATGTTGAACTCCCACACAACTCTGAAGCATTGCTTTTAAGTCATTTCATGATCACAAATGTTTTCCAATTTTCCCCTCTTTTATACAGGCGTACAAGACATCAAGTAACAAAGGAGAAGATCCGACGCATATTAGAACGGTATGATCGATTTGTCTCTGTCCAGAGCATCATGAATTCAGAAAGACCGGAACCAGGGCCAAGTGTTGTGGATTCAGTACAAAGAGAGACTGAGCAACCCCAGTAAGCATACGAGTTATATTAATGTTACTTCATGTAATTAAAAAAATTGAGCTATGTCCATACGGCAGCAGAATATGGTTGTGCCAAATAGTACAGGATTGTACTGTGTCACAACTTTAGTAACTATGAAAATACTGACTCTGAAGTCATACGATTTCTTATGTATTTAAGCAATAATTTCTCTCATTCCTTTCAGACAATCTTTACACACTGGTCTCAGTCATCCTGATCTTGTTGGTGACTCTGCGTTGAACAAACTCAACACAAACCTTTCCTCATCTCTGCCTGACGTATCCTCTGTTAACCAGACTTACAGTATCATATCTGCAGGTGAGGTAGCAGGTGAAGTGGGTTCCTACAGTTCCAAGGAATCCGTCTTGTTCAATGAGAATATTTTGGAAGGGTCTGAAACTCCTCAGTCTGATCTTGATACTGAAGGCTTAGTATTAGAGCCAGATGCCTGCCTTGTGGACATGGAAACAGATTTGGGAAACTTGAGTAGCGGGACAACTGGAGAATTTGTAGTGTCAGCACATGAAACATTTCCGGAGCTGCCTGTGGCATTTTCAGAGTCCATTGCTCAGCGTGTGAGGAGGGCCAGAGTAAACGATAGAAGTGCACTAGAAACTAGTGCCATTGATCAGCCTGTGAACTTTGACCTAAGTGCTGACTCTCCAGCTCAAGATAAGGAGGAGGAATGTGAAGACGAGTCTCTTTCTGAAAACAAAGTAGTGCGGCCAGAGCTGTTGGATTTTGTTGGGGACTGGCCACTGGAATCTCAAGGTCAACGTCAAGGAAGACGTCAGATTTCAAAGAATAATACTGTTAAGAACACTGTTTTGGATTCCAGTGTTGTTGAACACAAAGATAGCACTTCTGCTGATGAAGACAAACATTCTGGTACTGATAAGCTGAATACATTTGAATTTCAAAAACTTGTAGATCTACTGCAATGTGGAATAAGCTCCTCTCCAGGTTTTTACCACGGTCCAGCTCCAAGTAAAGAAACTACTTCCACTTCTTTCGTTGGAAAAGAGAGTAACATGAATCTGGAGACTGTGGCTTGGCCTGAGCTTCCTGACTGTGTTATGGAGAGAACATTCTCAGAGTCCAGGGATTACTCAAATTCTTCAAGTCTATCAAAACAGAGAGCAGACCCAACTGACCAGTCTAATCAGATGTCTGCTGAGAAGAACACACAGGATGAGGTTGAGCAGGAGGACAGTGTGTTGTCAGAAGATAAATGCAGATTAAGCCCAAATGTCCAAGAAACTCTGTGTTCAAAGGTTGCTGTAGACTCAGAGAGCAGTCTGGAAAGGAGAAGAGGACTTAGCCGAAGAGTGGGGAAATCTTGTAAACTGGCTCTCACCTTCACCAATCAAAGCCCTTCATCACCTTGCTCACAATCTCCTGTTGTTTCACATCTGCACCCTGATCTTACATCTACAGCGCAACCACCTTCATTGCCTGTGGAGTCATGTTCCAGTGGCTCAACCCAGACACAACCTCAGGACTTTGCCTTTCTTTGGCGAATTGACCAGAAGAAATGTTCTGAATTAGTCTCTGACTTATCTAGTTGTGGTGTGTTTGTTTTGGAGGGAAACTCTTCTCGTTTTACTCCAAAATCAAGTGATCAGGATTCTGCCTGCCAACAGGGAGTGCCATACCGTGTGGTCCATGAGAAGGGTTCTCAGGTAGAAGAGAAAGACTTTAGAGAATCTAACTCTAAAAAACAAAACCTTGAGATTCTGAGCCGCCATTTCAGACGTGTCTCCATTGATATTCTGGAGGACCTTTATGAAAAGTGCCATCAAGATATCGAATGGACAACCAACTTGTTACTAGATTCTGGAGAACGACTGTATAAAGAAGATGATGAGGGAGATGATGAATTGGTTCCTGAGGGAAAGTCTATAGAACAGTCAGAAACTGTGATGGGCTCAGAAAGCACCCGGGCTAGATCTGTATTTTCTGATGACTCTAGCAACAGTTCCAGAAGTATCATCAGTCTGAAGTCCCAAGAAACTAACCTTAGTGATGTTAACCAAGGTGATGATGATTGGAGTCAAGGTCCAAGTTCACAAAGTGAAGCTGAAGGATATGATGAGGCAAGCATGGTTAAGGAGAAATGTGAGCCTAAAACTTCCTTTGGAGCATTAAAACAGCTGACAGAAAGCACTGAAGGGCAACTGGAGATTACGGCAGCTAATGAGCAACAGACAGACAACACGGGTCAGCAATGTCCAGAGCAGGAAGAGGTATTAATACTAGAAGATAAGAAAGTTCAATGCCTGGAGGAAGCATTGAAGGAATGGAGTGAAGAGGAGGGAGGAGAGAAGGAAAAGGATGATGAGGACACAAGAGAAGAGGTAAATGCCATAACACAGTCACTGCTGTGTCAGATTGATGAAATGGAGCGCAAAGAGGAAGAAGAGAGGAAGGAGCAAGAAAGGGAAAGAAAGAGAACAGCACAGGGGGGGAGGGAGCCAAGTTCAATGGATATTCAAACCTTGGAGCTAAAACTTCCAACTGAACTTGCATTGCAGCTCACTGAGCTTTTTGGACCTGTTGGTGTCAGTCCAGGTAATAAAACATCTAATTAATATGTTATTCATATTTGATTGGTTTAATTTTCTTAAAACATAGTTGCTTTCTTGCTGTTTGTAGTCTTGTTTAAACAGGACTGATAAAAACTGCATTAAACTATTGTGTCCTGTGAAGGATAAACCCCATCAAAAAGTAATAGTACAGCTTAAAAATTGTTAAACAGATAAAATGAAACTGATTCTAGTTTTCTTTTTGATTTTAATACAGTAGTGTGAAAAGCTTTTAGTTTGAAATGAGCAACCACATCAATCCTCATTCACACTCAAAAAGTAGGTTTAAAATCCTTTGAACTCCATTTGGTTGCAGGTGCGTTTTCATCAGATGACTGTGCAGTGCACATAGACCTGAACTTGGCCAAACTGCTGCACCAGAAATGGAAGGATACTATTCAAGTGAGTTTAGATATTTATATTTTCTCATGTTTAAAGTATTTAGATATTAACCTACAAAAAACAACCTGGGTTGTTCAATGTGACTGATTCTGAATTTATGTAAAATTTACCTGGTGTCTATTGTCTTTGGCAGGAGAAGCACAGACTGGCAGCTCTGTCCTATCAGCTATTACAAGAGAGTGAGACAGCTTATTCTCTCAATACACACAAAGTTTAAGAGATTGGTCAATTGTATTATTATTGCAAAAAAGTAATTCCACATGTAATTAAATGCATGTAGTTTTTCAATGTAAAACACATGTACACTCTCTATCAAATGATTAATTAAAATGTAAGTACATATTAGTTAATAAAATTAAAAAAAACTATTTTATTTTTAGATTTATATCTAAATATCTAAAATATCTCTTTTCTTCTAATGAACAATATCATTTATATTTTTACAATGTGGCCACTGTAGTGTAAAATTGGTAATATATTTACGCATTTGTTAATGAAAATTAGTTAATAGTTAAAGTGCAATGTTTCTTTAACTGATTGTTAAATGTTGCATTTTTAGAAGCTTTGTTGGAAACCAAGAAGGTCGGAAAGGCCAAAAAAGGGAATAAAGAATTTTTTTATGTTTAAAAACAACATGCTTTTTTTAAAAAAAAAAGTTGAATCTACTTATTTTATCTAATATTGCCATGAAAATAGTGTTGATGCTGGCATGGTGTAAAAAAGTGAATAGATAAATAAATAAATAAATAAATAACAGATCTAATAGTTCTTACCGCAAAAACAAAGGATTTCTCTAATGCATTCAAAAATGTATCCAATTTGTGAAAACTGCTCTATACTGGAAATAATTGTTCTCTGTTTTTGCACTTTGCTCCCCATCTATCTTTGTGTCTCCATGGTATGAAGGTCCTGTCCACTGGGGTGAATTGCAGGGAAGTAAAACCAGACTGAGGGACCAATTAGGTTCGCGTGAAGAAATTCCTTTTATGGATCACTGGAGTGCATCCTGTGCTCCTGTCTCACTAAGGGACATCATGATCGAAGAGCAGGTGATGCAAGACAGCATGGAGAAGGTAATAGTTACACATAGAAAAACAATCACTGCCCAGAACTCCAAAAGAAAGAAGAGAAAATTTGCTATGTTTGGGTTTTAGTCCAGGTCAAGTCGGAGGGACCTGGATAAGAAAGACAGTCTTGACCAAGCTAAAGGAGAACCAGCTGTTTTCCATGTTCCCCACCATAGATCGACATTTCCTCAAGGACATCTTCAGAGATCACAAGTGAGAATATGATACATAGTGGTAGACTATATATGTGTAATGTGAAGAATTGTTGGATAATGTTATTTTCACTTTCTTTCCTCCTTTGCCCCTGGTTTCTTGGTTGAGTCATTTTTTTTTGTTTTGCTTTATGTTTAAAACATGCTCTTATATATTTGAGAATTCTGCAATTGTAGACAATAATGAATTGTGTTTGTTTAGTTACTCTCTGGAGCAGACTGAACAGTTTTGCATACTCTACTTGACGACGGGCCGGTCAGAAACGTAGTGGCACCCGAACCTGCCCCTCAACGTAATGGTGCACACAGAACTCCGAGCAAAGAGCGGGTGAGCTACGTGTAACTGTATAGGATACTGAAATGAAACCAAAGCCCTATGTTGATGCTTTTTTCGTCTCACTCAGAGATGGAAACCGAGAGATGGGGAGGTAGAAGCTGCTCAATTCCAGGATTCGGAGGATCCAGAATATGATGACTTCAAGACAGAGGCAACACTGCAGAGGCGTCAGCAGATAGAGTGTGTTTTAACAAGGCAGCTGAAGCTCATCGACAAGGACGAAAGGACGTGGCTAGTTTCTATGCACAACAGGTTCAAGAGATTAACATTATAATGGGTGCTGAAAAATAGCTAACACAAAACAGGGCAGTGTTTTAAAACAGGGCTTTTGATTTATTAATCATTTATTAGATTAGAACTCTTAATTAAAAAGTTTTCGTTTCCAATTTTGCGTTCATGTTTAGGGTCACATGCATGGGGACAAGATGCGTGAAGCAAATAACCGAGCAGCCATGCAGATATTCCAGAGAGTGAATGCTTCACTTCTGCCTCAGAATATTCTAGATCTCCATGGACTGCATGTGGATGAGGCCATTCATCATCTTGGTCAGGTTCTCGCAGGCAAGAATTTAGGTAAGTGAACCATTAAAATGTTACAGTTTTTCTTTTGTATACCGCAGATGGATTGTGCAGGTTTTGGTGTGTTGGACCAATTTTTTTTATTTCAGAGTCTGGCATTATCTTTTTCCTTTTTCTTCAGAATTCAGCCAGGGTTTGTGTCAGCCTCAGATGTCAATCATTACAGGAAGAGGCAATCGCAGCCAAGGGGAGTGGCGCGCATCAGGCCTGCTGTACTAGACTACCTCAAAAATCATCACTACAGGTATATTGACTGCATCCAGTATTTTTGAAATATTAATTTTATATACAGTGGTGGCCAAACTCAAGGGAACACTAGGTTTTCAGCAGGTAAGAAATGGTGTTGAGTCAGTTATTAGCTTTTAGTAGTTTGTTTTAGCTGCTTTATATGCAAAGGACGGTTATACCAAATGTTCTACCAATTTGCTAAACATAAGCTAATTGATGAATAAAATCAGCTTAAATGAGCATCCTCATTTAACAATTGTTACACAACCATCCAAAACTTAATTTGACAGTACTAATTTGTGGTTCGGTTTCTTGAAGCATCTTGGAGACTTTCTCACAGTTCTTCTGGATTTTGTTTCGTATAATTCCAGGAGACTGGATGATGATGATGATGATGAGATCGGATCTCTGTGTGGAGCGCTGGCTGTTGGCAGACAGAAATCCCACTAGATTATTATAATTAATGGCAAAATGAAAGTTTGAACACGTAAACTTGTATTTCCTGCTGACACACTACAGCAAAAGATAGAAATAACTGACTTTTTGACCGGATAAAACCAATTTTATCCAGTGAAAATATTAGTGTTCTAATAATTTTGGCCACCACTCTATAAATTAAAAAAAAAAAATTAATTAAGGTAAAAACACATGTATATATTTAACCTAAATATTTATTCCGCCATTTTTCCGCCATATTTATAGAAACATTTTAGGGACTTCATTTGTGACATTTTATTTAATTAATTAATTTATTTATTCAAATCTTGAACTACCAATTGTCACTATGTGTACATTTTGTAATTTCATTCTCATAATTTCTTTTTGTCTTTCTCCCAGTTTTTCTGAACCTAAGACTGGATTGGTGTTGGTCACACTTCATAAAGAGCTGCTACAATGAAGCATTTAATTAAGATTTTTCTCTTCCCACTGCCTTAATCCAAAGTGTCTTCTCTGTAGACTAATAGTGCCAGTAATTATAGAACAGTATTTTCATGTTTTTCTGTAATTGGGCACAAATTTATCAAGTCATAAAAAAATGAAGGTACTACATATTTACAGTGTTTTATATGGCATTGACCTGTACATACATATTATTCTTTATTGAATGTTTTTTGATGCTTCCTTATGAGGCCATTAAGGTATCCTACTGATCCTACTTCCTAACTGTAATCACTACAATTTTTACGTAATTCTGTTTTTCTGTTTTTTGGCCTTTTGTAACTATATAATATAATATTTATATATATAAGTCACACATTTTTCATAACCAGCCATTACAGGAGAAAAAGTGGGTTGCAATTCAGGTACTTGTTTGATATGATGTTTGATATTTCATTTTATTTTTATTGTACATTGATTTGATCCATACTTTTGGTTTATTAGTCTAACGTCAGTTTTATAAGAATAAGGATGTTGGGAATGGGGATGTCATAATATGGCTTCTCTTCAGTTTTGGTATAAATAGAAATACTTTAATGAGTTTCTGGAAATATAAATGCCGATCCTCAGTCAGCTTTGCATTTTAGTTTGTTTGTGAGCAGCTTGGCCAGATCCTACATCAGAATCGAACATTTTATGTCGCTGAGCTTTGGTTTTAGCTCGGCTTTGGTTTTTATATTTCCAGTTGAAAATGTTGATACCACACATATTTTTAAGACATCTTAATGCTGCTATGCAAATCACAATGTGTGTAAGAATTCGTTCTGAAAAAGTATTTTTGTGAAATTGTATATTTTGAACCTCAAAAGATTTTATATGTAAAATTTTATTTTATTTTTGTTAGAAATTATGGTTGGGGGTGAAAAAAAAAACTGAAGAGAAAGAATAAAGTCTTAACATGTACAAGATTTGATTCTTTTGGTGAAATTAAAATGTTAAGTAATTAGCGCAGCTTTAGGGTTAGCGCGTAGCATGTGCCTGGAGCTCAAAATCACAGCTGAACATTTTCTGTATCCTCGTGTTTCTTGCTCTGCATTTCCTCTTTAATCAGTAGAAGCCGTTGGTGGGGGAAAATATAACTCAGCATGTTGAGCTCTTAGTAGCTGACGTTTGTTTCAATTAGTAAAGGTCAGATTCCTCCATGATGAAAGTGGCAGCTGTTGAAGTGAGTGCAGTGCACTTTCTCTCCATCAGATGGCGACAATGTCGACTCACCAAATTACTGAAACGAAATATAAGGCTTTACTAAACAACGTGTTTGCTGTATTGATTAGACATTTTCAATGCTCTTCAAATTATCATTGGAAATTTGAATAGTTCGACTTGCTGCCTTTTTGTTTGTTTATAAGTGGTAAACACGCATTCGAAGTCCAAGACGAAACTATCTTGAAATACGTGCTGTTTTATAACCTAAACAAGTACTCTGGTGTTGTAATTATTACCATACCGTCTTGACAGTCCTCTCTAAAATGTGGCTGCTCAGTGAAAATTATTTAAACTGGGATTAAATTTTATTTTATTTTTACTAAAATGACTACTACGCAGAGAGCAATGTGTTTTCAGAGACCCTAAACAAAGAACAAAGAGTAAATCTCATTGGGACATGTGTCTTCTGTTTCTTTGCCGCACTGCCTGAATTAGTTGCATGTATGAGTTCTAGACTGCAGAAGAAGCGAGGATCAACACTGTAGATGTGCTTAGAACGTCACAGCGGAAGCTTAGTAGAGATTTGATGTACGATTTTACAGAGAAAAAAGCCCAGCCTCGCATCTCATTTCCCTCTACTAGAGGATGTAATATATGCTCTGGCTGTGAAGGCATGTTTTCTCTCTGTGCTTAAGAGTATTTGAATTTCCTGAGTTTAACAGCTGAACTTCGGAGAAATATGCAGCTTTGGACTGAGCTCTGATCCTCTCTGAAAGCTTAATTAAATGACACAGTATTACAAGTTAAACTGAGCTTTACGTGAACTTGCCAATCTCACAGTTGAAAAGATCAAAGAGGTAAGTTGCTTTTTTCTTTGTAATACGTGTATTATCCATATTATTCTTTAGTTTTAAACTGTGAATCCATTTTGTAAATGTATTTAATTTCATAAATTGATCAGCAATCCAAGCCTGGTGTTTATAGTGTTCTTAACCAGTTTCAATTTTTTTTTTTTAAATGTTAATTAACATTTGAAATACAACATTTGTTTTGTCTTAAAAAAAAATTAATTATAATATTCTTGTTCCTGGTTTAATATAATGTACATAACAAGGGGCTTCAGTAAATAAATTGCTAGATAGTTTACCAAAATGATCAGTTTACTAATTATGTTTTGATTAACAAAAATCTAAATTAAAAAAAAGTATAATCTTTACTTTTATCATACCTTAACAGTGCCTAGAGCCTGACAACAGTGTGTTTGCTCCATCCCCGAACATATTGTAATCTTCTAGATTTTTTTTCCAATACTCTGTATTTCTTTTTTTAAGAAACACATAAGACTTTAAAAATCCTGATGCGTTTCATCTCTCGATTAAACAATGATTGTAGTAATTTTTTTCTATATTGGCACATAAATGTATCTGAACCTTAGGGACTATTAAATACTTACCAGATTATGCTTATTCTTCAGAGTAGTCTGTCTGATAATATCAAAAAAGTGTTTTCAGACAGAATATATTACAAAAAGCTGTCCTTTTGTGGTATTAACTGGAGACGCTGTTTGAATCATCAGTGCACTTTCCTCACATGACAGCCATGAACAGGCCTAGGAAGTAAGCCATTGCAATTTCCGAGAATCGTCTATAAAGTTGTGTTGTGTCAAAATGTCCTTAAAAGCACTTGGACATAGATTTATTAAATAAACAAATATGCTGCGGTATTGTGTTAAACAGCATTTTTGGAACACTCTTTCTTAAATTTGACTTCAGTCGATAGCGGGGCCGTTGTCAACACGAAGCGTCCCAGGCCTCTTAATGAGAGAGGTCTACTGTGCCCAGCGGGATACTGTACTATATTTCACAGCATAGGAAAAATGAGCAGAATGTGAAAAGTTGAAGGATTTTTGCATGATGTTGTAGTATTTTTATTTGAAAGGTAAATGAGAATGAGAAAATGACCACATTTTCACGTCATTTCAATCTTGTGTGACTTTCTTTTTCTCTGTGGAACTCAAAGTAATGTATTTTTAACATGGTCGCCGTTAAAACAGCATCTGACTCTGTAGACTAGCTGTACGGCAAGTAAATGAGACATTTCAGAACTGTTCCTTTTATGTTCCACGTAAGTAAATGATCATTTCTTTAAATATAAGACAAATTAGATTACTTATAAATCTATTTTATAGTTACATATAAAAATCGAATTGTACTGAAAACATTTCTTGGTGTTTTGGGATTGCATGATAGTAATTGTGTTTCTTTGTTCTTCCAATTGATCAGGAGTCAAGGAGAGTACAGCGAAAGATACGGCTGAGTGACTTCTCACTTCTGGATTTCTGTCTTCAATATCTCTAATGGTACATAATGAGTTTCTAAACCTTTCACCGGAATACAGAGCCACGTCACAAGACGAAGAGCCTGAAGAAGACCTCAGAATGCTGTTTTACTTGCAGGGGTTTTGCTCTTAGTTCTGCACACCTTGAATTACGACGATGGCCTCATCATCTGTTGGACGCCGCTCATATATTTTTTAGAAGCATTAGACTGTACTTTATAATAACTACAACACCAGAGACGGAAGAATGAATGGGTTGGCAGAGACCTCAGTGAAATGCGTACTGGTCGGAGACTGTGCAGTGGGTAAAACTGCGCTTCTTGTACGATTCACTTCTGAAACGTTCCCGGACAGCTACAGACCGACTGTGTACGAGAACACTGGCGTCGACGTTTTCATGGATGGAATCCAGATCAGCTTGGGATTGTGGGATACGGCAGGACATGATACGTTCCGCCAAATCCGGCCCATGTCCTATCAGCAGGCCGACGTGGTTTTGCTGTGTTACTCTGTGGCGAATCCAAATTCGTTAAACAATTTGCGGCAAAAATGGATCGCTGAAGTGAGGGAATTTCTCCCGAAAGTACCTGTGCTGGTCGTCGCCACACAGACGGACCATCGCGAAATGGGCCCTTATCGTGCTAACTGCACCACGGCCTCCGAGGGCAAGCAGGTGGCACAGGAGATCCGTGCCAAGGGATATCTGGAATGCTCTGCTCTCAGCAATCGTGGCGTGCAACAGGTTTTTCGAGTGTGCCGTTCGGACGGCTGTTAATCGGGCACGAAAGCGGAGGAGGAGACTGATGGACCTTAACCCTGTAAAATCTCCTGATGATTTTAAGAGAGGATGGTGTTAATTCTCATCACTAAGACAGAATTGTTTCTCTCACGAAACCAAGTATTTGAAGCCTCAACAAAGACTTCTCAACACTGATGTCTAAAAATGGTTTACTTAACTGTTATACTGTCTGCTAGTTCTGACTATGTATTAGACACGTTACAGACATTGATCAGGTATTTATTCGGTCCCGCTTTATCCCCTTAGCATTTCTGGAAAATGTAAACTAAGCACAAAATGCGCCACGGGTGGTGTGTTGGAACGCTAACAGGTTATATTAGCTGAGCTTAACTACTATGTACTTGTAAATGAATCATTTGATGCAGTGCACTTATTGTGTACGTGCATGTTTTTAAAAATACCTGCATGTGATTACACCTGTAATTAATTTCTGTATAATTACACTGTTACGCTGTCCATCCCTTACACCTTAACCCACCCTTAACCTTAACCACACCACCGAACCTGTCACTAAGCTTACCTGCATCTCACCTCAATAACAGCAAGTGTTTTACAATACGATATAAACACGATACTTATTTTAATGTAAGTACATAGTAGTTAGGACCGCCTATTATAAACTGGGGCCATTTATTCATTAAACAGCCGAGTCCGTGTTCATTTTATGATTTTATAATTATCGATTGCAGGATTTTACAAGTCAAACATATCTTTCAAAAGACTTGTATCTTTTGTTGCACTGCTACATGTGTTGCAAAATGTACATTTTTAGATCGTAGTTCTTCAAGTTAAAGTTTTAAATTTCATTCTTATGAATCAAAAAGACTCTGAAAACACTCTCGGTCTGCTGGTTCCTCTCCTACAGCTGTGTTCATGTAAAATAAGAATCCGCACCATAATGTCACACTGAGATCACCTTCTTAACGACGATTAAATCACGTTGGTTAAGTATTGCTGACAACGCTTTTTGTGATATGTTGTTTATGGCGCTTAAAGCTAAAATGAGGATTTCAGTTATGAAGTGCTTATTCTTAAGAAATGATTTCATAGTCTTATGAAGTCTCTTAAATAGTTGTTTTAATAAAAAGAGTAGCTGTCACTTGGCTAATGTATCTGTGTGGTTTGTCTTGTACAGTGAACCGTGGAATATGTGTTTACGTTCTGACTGAACGCCATGCCATGCGTTTAGCAAAAATAAAAATGACCTTGAAAAGGTGGTTATCATACTTATTAATGGCAAGAATTCCTCAATATTAAAATATCCTTCAAAAACGTACATTTAAATCTTTTAGACTTATTTTTATTAGGACAAAAATCTCTCTATATAAAAAAATAGTGATTTAAAAAAATTGTAAAACAAATTCTAATAAATTAAATGATGTGAAAAATATTATTGTTTGGAATGTTTATTAATGAGTTAAATTAATTTGTTTAGCTTTTTTTACACAAAATTGTGTTGAAATTTTCTGCGGCGGCATGGCTCCCTTCCGGAGGCCCTTGGGGGTCCCCATACCTCATTGTGAATACGCCTTGAGAAGTTTGCAACATTAGAATAAGGATACCCTTATTTACTATTACCTACGACTTTTTCCTCAACAAGTTCATAATTTGCTGCTTATTTATTAATAATTAGTAAAGTAGTTGTTAGTTGTTTAGTTATTGAGGTAGGATTAGGGATGTAGAATAAGACATTAATATGAGTTTAATTACTAATAATAAATCACTAATATTCAAGTAATATGCTAGAATATTAAATGGCTAGAGACCCTTTAATAAAGTGTTTCCAAACTGTTTTACTAGGTAGTATTTATATTTGTTGTTTGACAAAGATGCATTATACCTTTTAAATACTTTTAAAACACAAGTAAACTGGTCGTCCGTTATAAATTAGTTACAGACTTCAAAAACATTAATGACAAAATATCTGCACAGAAAAATAACCAAGCCATTTCTTACCTCAACAGTTATAACAACTGTGAATGATTTCTTCTGTTGTTATGCAATAAACATCTAAATCTGGCATCTTACAAGATAGCCTTGACAGATAATTCAAGTGTTTTAAGTTTGAAGTGTTTTTTCACGCCAGATAAAATATGTAATACATTATATCCTGCATAATGTCTTATCCATTGCGACTTTACACCTGTACGTGCAAGACATAAAGCGATAATGTTATTTATATCCATTATGAAACACACTATTCTGAGCGCCCAGGTTTGGCTGTCAGTGTGAGTATGAGGGTTAAGTGTGTGCTGAAGTCTGGTGAAAATGAATACGAAGAAAACAGAGACAGAGCTCACCATGTTCGAACTGACTTCTAGTTAAGCTTCAACAGCACTTAACAACACTGTACAAACTTTCTTGATTATAATTGTATATTTTACATCAGATATTTGCAGTGTATCACAGCAGACTCACAATTTGCTTGTCCAGCAAAACTGATAGAGCCTTGTTTGAGAACAGTATACAACACGCGGGTCATGTGAATAAGGCTTGATGCATAGAAGAGATCTTAGGAAAATGCACCGAATACGATTATTTATTACATTCCCATCGAGTCTCTTATATTTTGAGGCTTTGTGCTATTTTGCTAGACAGCAGAATGTTTTATAAAATTGTGATTAAATTAACACACAGGCAAGATGTAAAAACAAAGGAGATGCATGCTACTACTCGCACTGCATAAAAGAAAGAGTCGACAGAGGAAAAGAAGAAGAAGACAGAGCAACAGAAAGAAGGAGTATATGTTATGTGGTTTATGGAGACGATCTAGGCCTGTGCTTTTGGAGAACTAAAGAGTTCAGAGCCTGCAACCACATCCCAGCAGGAGAACGTCTCTCTCTGAACTCACTGAAACCACGTTGTGCTTCGTGGCTCCTTAGAAAAACGCAACTGCAGTGCGAAATGTAAATACCTTCAATGATCTTTTCAAAATGTTTTTTAAGTCAAAGTACTCCTGTGCCATCAGAAATATTTTATATTTTTATAAAATATGTTTAATAAACCTTTGCTGCTCCTGCGATGAATGAACAAATGAATGGTGGCATTAGGTAATACAATCAACAGGATTGTACTCAAACTGCAATATCTATATATTTATACATAAAAAAAAAAGAAAAGAAGAAAGACACTAGGGTCCAGTGTTATATTGAACGTCAATAACTTTAACTGCACAGACAAAAACATTTGAGACATTTCACAAAGTATTGTTTATATATATATATATATATATATATATATATATATATATATATATATATATATATATATATATATATATATATATGCGCTTAAGCTTAAGCCAATTTAATGAGTGCTATGGTCTGCACAACACACTATGAATTCACGCACACATAAACATATTCGTTCTACGCGACCCACCACACATTCTGTTCTTTTTTTTACAACAGGAAACACCTGCACTGTTCTCTTACCACATGAGCGCTCAGATACACATACACATACAATCCACCCAACGCATCAAAGCCTTGCACAATCACCTATTTATTGACAGTTAAGCCAAAATTTAAGAGATTGTGCATTACCAGATAAGTTACTTATGCATTTAAGCTCCAGCTGCTGTTAAAATAAAATAAAAAAACAAGCATTGGCAACAGGTAGACATATGAAATATCATCAAATAAACCTATAGGGTTTTCCATACTTTGCTTTGTCTGGCCAGTAGTGAGTCAGAGAGGAAGGATTGTGTAGGACAGGGAAGATACCCCTGAAAATGATACTGAGAGAATCACCCTAATTTCAGAAAACACAACGAAGAATACACATCATGAGTCATTTTGAGTCATCATGACAATTTATTGTGTCATTTTTTTTCTACACATACCTGATCTGCTGCAGTGTAAGATGAACAGGTAAGAAAGAACAATGGAGGGAAAAAAATACAGTTATTTAAAACTGCTTTCTTTTTTAGTGAAATCCATGCAATTATCCCTGAGAATGATTGTCTGTACAGAAGCATTATGGGAAAGGTAGTTCTGCAGTGTAATATGTCGAAGTGCACTACAGGATATGAAACTCTCCTACGCCTGAGAAAGAAAGAGAAAGATAGAAAGACGCCTCAAGAAGAACCACTTCCTGTCTTGTTCCTGTCATCATTTCAGACCCGACAGTCATTGAGTGTATATGTTGTTGTATTCCTGTGTAGGTGTTGGGAAATATGAGGGGGCTGTCTGACAAAATCTAAAGAGATTCAGTTACAAACAGCACCTCAATGGTGCCTAGAAATCTGTTACTGAAGTAAATGAAAATTATAGGTTAAACATATAACTCGCTGATAATTTATTTTATTTATACTTATATCATAAGTATAACTCACTGATTTTACACATGGGACAAAACATATCCCAAGTATATGAAATGAAAATAAGACATGCATACACATGCATTTGTTTACCTGATAAAATAATTATTTGATGCATACATTTAGCAGTATTAACAAAGTCTGAATACATGTGGCACCGTAGTATTAGTTTAACATTTACCTTTTATTTCTGTTCATCAGCCATTGAAAAAAAGAATATACCCCACCAGTTACTACCAGGAACTACATTACTTGTTCGCGCTCTTGAATGAAATAGAAAGTTGATATGTGATGCAAATGCAAAGAAAAGGTGGTTCAAAATTATATTTTTAATTTCCATGTCTACAGAAATGTCTAGAATTTATACCTTAAAAAACACGTTACCTGTTAATCTCTGCTGTATCGAAATTCAGTGTGTGCATGTGTCAGAGACAGACCTCTCTTCCTTTAAAATTCATTGTGTGTAACACTCAAACCACATGACCTGTCTGCACTACGCTCATGTCAGATCGCCTCTCACTGCGACGAACAGGACAAATACGTTCAGTCACACACAATCCTTCACAAGTCTGCAAAAGATAGCACGTAAGATGTTTTTTTGAAATAACAGAAGATCTCCAATATTATAAACACACATTCTTCTTGCGCAGATAAGTATCTCCACGGTGAAAAGAAGTGTGTGTACGTGTGTTAGTGTGCATGCTATGTGATACCTCGGCTCTTGTTCCAGAGAAACAGTAAGAATGACATTCAGGCCTTCGGTGTTGTACCTGGCACACCACCACTCTCAGCGTTCAGACCGCTATGGGACTTTCTGCAACGTCTCTGTCCTCCTCGCCAGCAAATAACATATGACCATTGATGGCAAATGAGAAGCAACAGCAAATAATAACTGGCAGATTTAATTTTATTTTTTTTGCCATTCTGAAAAATGAAGATCGTATTTCTTGTGGTTCACATTAGCATGTTGCTACATGGTAAGTCCATGCTCTTTAATGCTGATACTGACATAAGATAAATCATTTTCTTAATCAGTATTTTGTCTTGTTTTTCAGTAAAAGATACCTGAACATTCTTAAAACAATTTTTATTTATTTGATAAGCAGTATTGATTCAGATAACAATAGTTATTGAACTAAATCTCATTAAGAAATAGTATTTCTTGTTTTATAATGTATGTATTAACTATTATATATGTACTATTTATCTATATTCAGTGTATGTGATGGGGTAACTGTGGTAATTATTGCTGTGTTGTATTTATGTTATTTATGTCAGTATACTAAAGTATTGTCGTGTTATCTTACATGTCTAAAACAAAATTTTTCTTTTTTTTTGTTTTGTTACTCTTTATTGGTGGCTTACAAAAAATCAATGATAAAGAATGGCATCATATTATTACAAATTATTACTAATATATATATATATATATATATATATATATATATATATATATATATATATATATATATATATATATATATATATATATATATATATATGAAATAGCTAAATAAATATATTCTTCTCTCTAGTTGTTTTTTCTGCTCAGGTCACTTTGCTAAAAATTGCTGAATGACCTAATGGACGACTATTCTAATGCTTTACTGGCCCGTGGAAGACACAGACAAAGCCCTTAACGTCACTCTACAGATCACACTCTCACAGATTAAAGATATGGTGAGCACTAAACACACACACACACACACACACACACACACACACAGTCTATGGAATACTGACATTAAATCCTATTTTACAGTTTTAATCAATAACAGAACCGCATGGGTTTACAGCTACATGTATCAGATCTGCTGCAGAAACAGTGGGTTTGAAATCACTTCCGTTGGTTCGGAGATCAAGGCATACTGTATATCACACCAGCTAAACACCCACACACTGTCAACTGTCCCTTGATGTGGCATGGTGTTTGTATGTTCTGATCATCCTTTGGGCGACTTAATGCTGAAAACCGCAAAGATTGCACATTGCCCCAAACTTTTAACTTCTAAAAATATACGACTAGTTCAAATTCATACTTCTGCTAACCTACTTATTTTGAACAGTTGGCCGGTGTAGTAAGAGAGAATTTGTGAATGGTTCCTAGCCAATTTCAAAGCATTTTTATTCTTAAAAAAGTTTTTTTATGTAGATTTTAAGTTGGACATCAAGTGGTGAACCACCACAATGACCTACTTAATTGTGAGCAATTTATTTATTTAATAAGATCATACAGTTCCTTAGGAATGGTCAACAGTAGGAAAAAAATTATAATAATTATGCAATTGCAGAATTACCAACCAATAAAAATCACCCCACTGGATTAATAGCTGTGGTCTTCACTATTGTTGCAGTTATTATGGATAACTCTAGGTGTCAGTACATATCAAATGTTTATTGTGTGTATCCTCTTCTCATCAACTCACTGTATCCTGTGACACTGTAAACATTATATGCATGTATGTATAGTGTGAGCTGTGTGACTAATGTATAATAGTTTCTAGCAAGTGTGCCACTGCAGATCATGTTTTATCCTCACTTTGAAGTGTGTAACAGTAAGTGATCAAGTAACCTACAAAAGTGTTGGATAATAAGATGTGTAGTTTTTTTCTCCAGTAGATTATTTATTAATTTATTTGTGTAATGTAATGCCTTTTGCATGATTTCAGAATGGTTTAATCTTGCGCAACCTTTGCTTTATTGAAAGTATTAACACCTATTTGCACTAAATAGTTCGCATGATCAGTGTTACAAACCTGTTCATTTGATTTGACAGCGATATGAGCGATATGAATTTTTGATGACAAAAATTAAGTTTTAGTGAACGACTTATTTAAATGCTATAATTCAGTAGTATGGTATTACATTTAGAGTCAGTGGATGATAATTATATAAGACTCTTGTAATCGTTGTTATGTGTGTTCCAGAAAGAGATAATGAATTTCTCATTCAAGAAGCACTGAATTTCTGCCCTGATCAAACTCAATCAAATATTAATTTACTGAACCTGAGGAGTACTTTTAACCAATGAGATGTGATATGTAGAAGGCATTAAGTGCAACCTAAGGGTTCAGACTTTCTTTCCTTTCATTCTTCATTGTTGTGAGAAAGTGTTCCATGTACAACAACAGGGTTTTATCTTGCAGTGCAAGACCCTGTGTGACTGAATACTTGGTCTTAACATACAATGTAACTCACACTGTTACCTCAAAGAAAAATAGATCTCTAACCTCGTCACATCTGAACATATTCACAGTAAACAAATAGGATTTCAAGCTCCAAAAGGACATACGGTGGCTTAAAATAAATACATACAACTCTATCTTCTATGATCACTATGTGTGATAAATAGATTTAGGTGGTTATTCACAAATCAACTAATTGATTGTATATATACAGAGCCTAAATTGCTTTGTGTTTGACTCTTTGTGCTAGGATGAAAGGAACCAGGTGTTGACCACATACCTGTGGGTGCGTCAGATCTGGCATGATGCTTATCTGCACTGGGATAAAGATGAGTACGATGGACTTGAGGTCATTAGAATACCCAGCAATCTTATTTGGAGACCAGACATCGTTCTGTATAACAAGTAAATACATGTCACATACACACATTATCTTGAATAAAACACACTTAATACAGTCAAAAGGCTCAATGAATACATAAAAGACTGAATTATTGACCTCTATATTTGTTTTTAATTCAGTGCGGATGAGGAGGACTCTTCCGGACCCCCAGACACGAATGTGGTGTTGAGGTATAATGGTGAGATCACTTGGGACTCCCCTGCCATCACTAAGAGTTCCTGTAAGGTGGATGTCTCTTATTTCCCCTTTGATAGCCAGGAGTGCAACCTTACCTTTGGCTCCTGGACCTACAATGGCAACCAGGTATATGCACTTGATAGGTGTACATACTTAGCAAGTACAATAGTAAGCATGCATACTTGTGATAAATTATTCCAATACGTTGCTTTGGATAACAGCTTTTGAGTCACATTATATTAGGTTGCCTTAACTAGTGTGTATACATGTAAATGTATGTGTATGTTTTAACAGTGTACTTATATTTTTAAAAAAACCTGCAATTACAGAATACATCCCTTAAGCCTACCCATAATACCAAACCTGTTTTTAATCTTAAAAGTATCCCAACTCAGTAGCAGCAAAAGTATTTTGCAATTCAATGTAAGCACAATAAGTACATCATACTTATATTTATAATGTAGTTAAGATCACATATTGCTTGTACATGTAGTCCCCTAATGAAAAGGGGTATTTGTAACACATTTGCTTATTTATTTTCATTTTAATTTCAGGTACACGTAGGCCCAATATTGAATTCAAAATATCCATAAGGATAATTCACTCAAAAATGTTTAATTCTTCCTCATTTACTCACCCTCTACTTCTTCAGCTATTTAACACAATACAAGCTAATTTGAATAATGATTATAACCAAGTGGTTGGCGGTGGTCACTGACTAACACAGTATGGAAAAAATACCATGGAAAACAATGGCTAATATCAGCTGTTTGTTTACCAGTATTCTTTAAATCTGTGGTTCTGATACATGTAGCTGTAGACATCCTCAAAATGTCCACAGACTATGACAGGAATATATAAAAAGACACAGTAAGAAGGAAAATTACAAGCTGTAGTTTGACTAGAACCTTTATTCAGTATAAAATGTATACGACCATCTTGTTGTGCAGTCAGCTTCATGCATGGGAACCTAATTTCTGTTCATAAAAAACATAAGCCAAAATGAATGGAACTTTTAAAGAAGCAATCATTATTTATGTAAACGAACAATGTAAATGAACTGTTATATAGAGTTGTGAACTGTGAATTGTACTCAACTAAAAATCGAATCACTGTAACCCTAGGTGGATATCAGCATGGGCATGGAGAGTGGTGACCTTTCAGACTTTGTAGAAAATGTGGAATGGGAGTGTCACGGCATGCCAGCTGTTAAGAACGTCATAATATATGGCTGCTGCTCTGACCCATACCCTGATATAACGTACACAGTCCTGCTCAAGCGGCGTTCATCCTTCTACATCTTCAACCTTCTTCTGCCGTGTTTCCTCATCTCTTTCCTGGCTCCACTGGGCTTCTACCTGCCTGCTGATTCTGGGGAGAAGGTCTCACTTGGGGTGACAGTTCTGCTGGCTCTGACTGTATTTCAGTTGATGGTGGCCGAGAGTATGCCACCTTCAGAAAGTGTTCCCCTGATTGGTGAGTTTACAATAGAGCAGAATTTAGAAATATGTGGGAATATTATTTATTTCCTTTCTGGCCAAAGAATGTTGTCAGTTCTGTTAAAATGCTAAATGTGGTTCTGTTTATACTTTACAACCATATGCTGTAAAGTCAAAGCCAAAAGTCATGGCTCAATTGGCCCCCTAGTGGAAATTGCGATTAACTAGCAGTTTGTGAAGTGAAGTAAAAGCAGAGTACATATTACCCATCACAGTCTCAGTATGCCTGTAGCTGGGTGATATAGACAACAAGTAAAAAATACTATATTGTCAACAATGACCATGATAACGGCCTCTACTTCAATCAACCAATAAATTATCACTGAATTATTGTCACCAATTGTCACTAAATGATCACAAATAAAAATATTATCATCATTGATATGTTCAAATGTCACATAAAGAAATTTTTTCACAGCCTCTTTGTTATGTGTCCCTTGTTTGCCTTTCCTATAGGAAAATACTACATTGCAACAATGACCATGATAACGGCCTCTACTTCATTGACTATCTTTATCATGAATATACACTTCTGTGGAGCAGAAGCCAAACCTGTGCCCCACTGGGCCAAAGTCCTGATAATAGACTACATGTCGAAGATCTTCTTTGTGTATGAGGTGGGAGAACTGTACAACACCTGAAAGTGACCGAGGCACATTATTCTCGGAAGACCCACTGGCTAGCCTTGAGAGAGATGGGTATTTTGACAAAGGGTTTTATGGCGACCATGATGACAGAAACGCAATCAGTTTAATGGGTACAATCACAGAGACCACCGGCATGGGAATGGGTACCATCACAACAGCAGAGACTATCGACAACAGAGGCATAACCAGCAAAGAAGGACACGCTCGTCTTCCAACTCGCCTATTCGACAGAATGCCCATCATCAAAATACACACATTACATTGGCCGAGATGGAAGTGAAAAGCTTCCATTGACAAGCCAGGAGAAACTCAAAGACAGCGAACTCTCCATTCCAGAAAAACTTACTGGATACACCTACGATCATGGCAATGGTTATCTAAATGGAGTTGGGTATCTCCACGATAATAGCTACAGCAAAACCTTTGGAGCAGATAGTTATAATAAGCCCACCACTGGCAAAGGATGTGTATGTGTCTGTGGCCAACATCAGAAAGTGGTGCGAAACATTGAGTACATAGCTAACTGTTTCAGAGAGCAGAGGGCACACCAGGCCAAAGGGGCTGAGTGGAAGAAGGTTGCCAAGGTGATGGACAGGTTCTTCATGTGGGTGTTTTTCATCATGGTCTTCCTCATGAGTATCCTTGTCATGGCCAAGGCAACCTAGACCGTTTACACCATAAAGATGTAATCAACTGATATTTCATATTGGCTAACACTATGTGTCAAAAGACCAGTTAGTTACTGATAAATTTTTTCATCTTGTATTTGTTGGCAAATGCGCTAATGTTCTACATTCAACTTAATATGTAGGTTACTGCAAGAGAATTAGTTGTTTGAATGTCTCATTTTCTTTATTGTTGGTTTCATTCTTTACATTCAAGAAGATTCTCTGGTTGTAACAGTTAAAGAAACAGCATTAATATTTTAGGTGTAGACGTGTTCCCACATGTGTATATAGAGTAACACAATCTTTGTCTGGCATGGACAAACATTAATAATGCACAGTTAACCCTGCACATGCGCATTGACAGACATCCACACTAATGCACATTAAAAATGCATAAATAGATCAGTCTTGAATGTTGATCACACACACAGTGTAAAACTTGCATCCTTGACCAACACTAACATATTATCAGAGAAATCAACGTTCTGAAATTTCTTTAATTTGCTGTGCTTGTTCCTTGCTTTCTTCTTCTGCTTATATTATACTTTACAAATGCTGCTACACAAATAAGAAATAAAACATGATCAATCACAGAATCCTAGAATAGCAATTAACAAATTATAATAAAAGGAAAAGAAATTGAAAATAAAAAGTGTAATTAACCCTGGCACCTAACTATTGAAACTTGATTATTTGGAGACATCAATTCATGCACTTGTGTAAGTATTAAAATATGAAATGAGCTCCTAAAATGAAAATTAGTCAAGAGATTTATTTCAATAGGTGCTGAAAATTAAAGGCAGGTGTACTCACAGATAGCAAGATGTAAGCCAAACTGGGAAAGCTTTGAGAAAGCAGCCATTTCGAAGCTAACTGTCTTTTCAACCAGTAGAACTTAAGGCTGATGCCTTATCCGTTGAGGCCACTGGGCCCTTTTTCTCTTTAAGAACACTGCCAGTAAACTTCCATCTTTTAAGCATCACAGCACTCTTTTCTTTGCTAAGTCCTATGTACATTTGTTATGGCTATATTGCAACTTTGAGCTTATCACTATAGATTTTTCTTTTGCTGCCAACTTAAATACATTGAACTGCATCAAATACGACCCAGATGGGACTTGAACCCACAATCCTCAGCTCGAAGGCTGATGCCTTATCCATTAGGCCACTGGACCCTTATTTGTCTTTATCCAAGTGCATTCACAGATAGCAATATGTAAGCTAAACTGGAAAAGCTTTAAGAAAACGGCCATTTCGAAGCTAATTGTCTGTAAATGCAAGTAAACTTTCATTCTTTAAGCATCACAACACTTGGTTCTCTGTGCTTAGTCCTATGTGCATTTGTTATTGCTATATTGTAATTTTGAACTAATCACTATAGATTTTTTCTAGTTCTGTCAAATTAACCTCAAAGAACAGCCTCAAATATGACCCAGGCGGGACTCGAACCCCACAATCCTCAGCCCGAAGGCTGATGCCTTATCCATTAGGCCACTGGGCCCTTTAGTTCTCTTATCCCAAGTGCATTCACAGATAGCAAGATGTAAGCTAAACTGGAAAAGCTTTAAGAAAACGGCCATTTGAAGCTAATTGTCTGTCGCATGCAAGTAAACTTTCATCCTTTAAGCATCACAACGCTTGGTTCTGTGCTTAGTCCTATGTACATTTGTTATTGCTATATTGTAATTTTGAACTAATCACTATAGATTTTTTTCTAGTTCTGCCAAATTAACCTCAAAGAACAGCCTCAAATATGACCCAGATGGGACTCGAACCCACAATCCTCAGCTCCGAAGGCTGATGCCTTATCCATATTAGGCCACTGGGCCCTTATTTGTCTTTATCCAAGTGCATTCACAGATAGCAATATGTAAGCTAAACTGGAAAAGCTTTACGAAAACAGCCATTTCGAAGCAAATTGTCTATCGCATGCAAGTAAACTTTCATCATCACAACGCTTGGTTCTGTGCTTAGTCCTATGTACATTTGTTATGGCTATATTGTAATTTTGAACTTATCAATATAGATTTTTTTCTAGTTCTGCCAAATTAACCTCAAAGAACAGCCTCAAATATGACCCAGATGGGACTCGAACCCACAATCCTCAGCTCCGAAGGCTGATGCCTTATCCATTAGTCCACTGGGCCCTTAATTGTAAAAGCTAACTGTTCGAAGTTCGAAGCTAACTGTCTCTTTCAACCAGCAGAACTTAAGGCTGATGCAAGATGTAAGACAAACTGGAAAAGCTTTAAGAAAACAGCCAGTTCGAAGCTAACTGTCTTTTCAACCAGCTGAACTTAAGGCTGATGCCTTATCCATTAGAGCCACTGGGCCCTTTTTTGTGTTTAAGTAAACTGCCAGTTCAAAGCTAATTATCTGTCGCATTCAGGTAAACTTTCAACCTTTAAGCATCACAAAGCTCTGTTCTTTGCTAAGTCCTATGTACATTTGTTATGACTATTTTGCAACTATCAGCTTATCACTATAGATTTTTGTGCACCCAACTGAAACTCAAAGAACAGCCTCAAAATGCACTAGGATTTGGTGGCCCTTGCATTCTGAACAATTTGATGCAATCAAAGCAAAGTCACATTCAGAAGGCTTCAAGTTTTACAGTAATTCTTGTTTCGTGTGCAGCTAAAGATGTTTCTTGAAACGACCCAGGTGGGACTTGAACCCACAATCCTCAGCTCCGAAGGCTGATGCCTTATCCATTAGGCCACTGGACCCTTATTTGTCTTTGTCAAGTGCATTCACAGATAGCAATATGTAAGCTAAACTGGAAAAGCTTTAAGAAAACGGCTTTTTCAGAAGCTAATTGTCTGTAAATGCATAAGTAAACTTTCATTCTTTAAGCATCACAACACTTGGTTCTTTGCTTAGTCCTATGTGCATTTGTTATAGCTATATTGTAATTTTGAACTAATCACTATAGATTTTTTTTCTAGTTCTGCCAAATTAACCTCAAAGAACAGCCTCAAATATGACCCAGATGGGACTCGAACCCACAATCCTCAGCTCCGAAGGCTGATGCCTTATCCATTAGTCCACTGGGCCCTTAATTGTAAAAGCTAACTGTTCGAAGTTCGAAGCTAACTGTCTCTTTCAACCAGCAGAACTTAAGGCTGATGCAAGATGTAAGACAAACTGGAAAAGCTTTAAGAAAACAGCCAGTTCGAAGCTAACTGTCTTTTTCAACCAGCTGAACTTAAGGCTGATGCCTTATCCATTAGGCCACTGGGCCCTTTTTTGTGTTTAAGTAAACTGCCAGTTCAAAGCTAATTATCTGTCGCATTCAGGTAAACTTTCAACCTTTAAGCATCACAAAGCTCTGTTCTTTGCTAAGTCCTATGTACATTTGTTATGACTATTTTGCAACTATCAGCTTATCACTATAGATTTTTTTTTGTGCACCCATCTGAAACTCAAAGAACAGCCTCAAAATGCACTAGGATTTGGTGGCCCTTGCATTCTGAACAATTTGATGCAATCAAAGCAAGGTCACATTCAGAAGGCTTCAAGTTTTACAGTAATTCTTGTTTCGTGTGCAGCTAAAGATGTTTCTTGAAGACGACCCAGGTGGGACTTGAACCCACAATCCCCAGCTCGGAGGCTGATGCCTTATCCATTAGGTCACTGGACCCCTTTTTTCTCTTTAAGTAAACTGCTAGTTCGAAGATAATTGTCTATCGCATGCAAGTAAACTTTCATCCTTTAAGCATCCTGGCAGCTTGGTTCTGTGCTTAGTCCTATGTACATTTGTTATGGCTATATTGTAATTTTAAACTAATCACTATAGATTTCTTTTGGTTCTGCCAACTTAAACTCAATGAACTGCCTCAAATTTGACTCGAACCCACAATCCTCAGCTCCGAAGGCTGATGCCTTATCCATTAGGCCACTGGGCCCTTATTTGTCTTTATCCAAGTGCATTCACAGATAGCAATATATAAGCTAAACTGGAAAAGCTTTAAGAAAAGCAGCCATTTGAAGCTAATTGTCTGTAAATGCAAGTAAACTTTCATGCTTTAAGCATCACAACACTTGGTTCTGTGCTTAGTCCTATGTACATTTGTTATGGCTATATTGTAATTTTGAACTTATCAATATAGATTTTTTTCTAGTTCTGCCAAATTAACCTCAAAGAACAGCCTCAAATATGACCCAGATGGGACTCGAGACCCACAATCCTCAGCTCGAGAGGCTGATGCCTTATCCATTAGGCCACTGGGCCCTTTAGTTCTCTTATCCCAAGTGCATTCACAGATAGCAAGATGTAAGCTAAACTGGAAAAGCTTTAAGAAAGCGGCCAGTTCGAAGCTAATTATCTATCGCATTCAGGTAAACTTTTACCCTTTAAGTATCACAAAGCTCTGTTCTTTGCTAAGTCCTATGTACATTTGTTATGACTATTTTGCAACTATCAGCTTATCACTATAGATTTTTTGTGCACCCAACTGAAACTCAAAGAACAGCCTCAAAGATGACCAAGATGGGCTTCAAACCTACAGGTTTCATCTCTGAAGGCTTATCTGTCGGGACACTAGGATTTGGTGGCCCTTGCATTCACTGAACAATTTGATGCAATCAAAGCAAAGTCACATTCAGAAGGCTTCAAGTTTTACAGTAATTCTTGTTTCGTGTGCAGCTAAAGATGTTTCTTGAAGACGACCCAGGTGGGACTTGAACCCACAATCCCCAGCTCACGGAGGCTGATGCCTTATCCATTAGGCCACTGGGCCCTTTTTCTCTTTAAAGTAAACTGCCAGTTCGAAGATAATTGTCTATCGCATGCAAGTAAACTTTCATCCTTTAAGCATCTGGCGCTTGGTTTCTGTGCTTAGTTCTATGTATATTTGTAATGGCTATATTGTAATTTTGAACTAATCACTATTGATTTTCTTTGGTTCTGCCAACAAACTCAAAAGAACTGCCTCAAATATGACCCAGATGGGACTCGAACCCACAATCCTCAGCTCAGAAGGCTGATGCCTTATCCATTAGGCCACTGGGCCCTTATTTGACTTTATCCAAGTGCATTCACAGATAGCAATATGTAAGCTAAACTGGAAAAGCTTTAAGAAAGCGGCCATTTCAGAAGCTAATTGTCTGTAAATGCACGTAAGTAAACTTTTATCATCCTGGCAGCTTGGTTCTGTGCTTAGTTCTATGTACATTTGTTATGGCTATATTGTAATTTTGAACTAATCACTATTGATTTTTAGTTCTGCCAACTTAAACTCAAAGAACTGCCTCAAATATGACCCAAATGGGACTCGAACCCACAATCCTCAGCTCTGAAGGCTGATGCCTTATCCATTAGGCCACTGGGCCCTTATTTGTCTTTATCCAAGTGCATTCACAGATAGCAATATGCAAGCTAAACTGGGAAAGCTTTAAGAAAACAGTCATTTGAAGCTAATTGTCTGTCGCATGCAAGTAAACTTTCAACCTTTAAGCATCACAAGGCTTGGTTCTGTGCTTAGTCCTATGTATATTTGTAATGGCTATATTGTAATTTTGAAGTAATCACTATAGATTTTTTCTGGTTCTGCCAACTTAAACTCAAAGAACAGCCTCAAATATGACCCAAATGGGACTCGAACCCACAATCCTCAGCTCACGAAGGCTGATGCCTTATCCATTAGGCCACTGGACCCTTATTTGTCTTTATCCAAGTGCATTCACAGATAGCAATATGTAAGCTAAACTGGGAAAGCTTTAAGAAAACGGTCATTTCGAAGCTAATTGTCTGTCGCATGCAAGTAAACTTTCAACCTTTAAGCATCACAACACTTGGTTCTGTGCTTAGTCCTATGTATATTTGTAATGGCTATATTATAATTTTGAACTAATCACTATTGATTTTTTTTGGTTCTGCCAACTTAAACTCAAAGAACTGCCTCAAATATGACCCAGATGGGACTCGAACCCACAATCCTCAGCTCCGAAGGCTGATGCCTTATCCATTAGGCCACTGGGCCCTTATTTGTCTTTATCCAAGTGCATTCACAGATAGCAATATGTAAGCTAAACTGGGAAAGCTTTAAGAAAACGGTCATTTCGAAGCTAATTGTCTGTCGCATGCAAGTAAACTTTCAACCTTTAAGCATCACAAGGCTTGGTTCTGTGCTTAGTCCTATGTATATTTGTAATGGCTATATTGTAATTTTGAAGTAATCACTATAGATTTTTCTGGTTCTGCCAACTTAAACTCAAAGAGTTGGCCTCAAATATGACCCAGATGGGACTTGAACCCACAATCCTCAGCTCGAAGGCTGATGCCTTATCCATTAGGCCACTGGGCCCTTTAGTTATCTTATCCCAAGTGCATTCACAGATAGCAAGATGTAAGCTAAACTGGAAAAGCTTTAAGAAAAAGCCATTTGAAGCTAATTGTCTGTCGCATGCAAGTAAACTTTCAACCTTTAAGCATCACAAGGCTTGGTTCTGTGCTTAGTCCTGTGTATATTTGTAATGGCTATATTGTAATTTTGAAGTAATCACTATAGATTTTTCTGGTTCTGCCAACTTAAACTCAAAGAACAGCCTCAAATATGACCCAGATGGGACTCGAACCCACAATCCTCAGCTCGAAGGCTGATGCCTTATCCATTAGGCCACTGGGCCCTTATTTGTCTTTATCCAAGTGCATTCACAGATAGCAATATATAAGCTAAACTGGGAAAGCTTTAAGAAAACAGTCATTTTGAAGCTAATTGTCTGTCGCATGCAAGTAAACTTTTCAACCTTTAAGCATCACAAGGCTTGGTTCTGTGCTTAGTCCTATGTATATTTTATAATGGCTATATTGTAATTTTGAAGTAATCACTATAGATTTTTTCTGGTTCTGCCAACTTAAACTCAAAGAGTTGGCCTCAAATATGACCCAGATGGGACTCAAGACCCACAATCCTCAGCTCGAGAGGCTGATGCCTTATCCATTAGGCCACTGGGCCCTTTAGTTATCTTATCCAAGTGCATTCACAGATAGCAAGATGTAAGCTAAACTGGAAAAGCTTTAAGAAAAAAGCCATTTGAAGCTAATTGTCTATCGCATGCAAGTAAACTTTCAACCTTTAAGCATCACAAGGCTTGGTTCTGTGCTTAGTCCTATGTATATTTGTAATGGCTATATTGTAATTTTGAAGTAATCACTATAGATTTTTCTGGTTCTGCCAACTTAAACTCAAAGAACAGCCTCAAATATGACCCAGATGGGACTTGAACCCACAATCCTCAGCTCTGAAGGCTGATGCCTTATCCATTAGGCCACTGGGCCCTTATTTATCTTTATCCAAGTGCATTCACAGATAGCAATATGTAAGCTAAACTGGGAAAGCTTTAAGTAAACAGTCATTTGAAGCTAATTGTCTGTCGCATGCAAGTAAACTTTCAACCTTTAAGCATCACAAGGCTTGGTTCTGTGCTTAGTCCTATGTATATTTGTAATGGCTATATTGTAATTTTGAAGTAATCACTATAGATTTTTCTGGTTCTGCCAACTTAAACTCAAAGAGTTGGCCTCAAATATGACCCAGATGGGACTCGAACCCACAATCCTCAGCTCGAGGCTGATGCCTTATCCATTAGGCCACTGGGCCCTTTAGTTATCTTATCCAAGTGCATTCACAGATAGCAAGATGTAAGCTAAACTGGAAAAGCTTTAAGAAAAAAGCCATTTCAGAAGCTAATTGTCTATCGCATGCAAGTAAACTTTCAACCTTTAAGCATCACAAGGCTTGGTTCTGTGCTTAGTCCTATGTATATTTATAATGGCTATATTGTAATTTTGGAAGTAATCACTATAGATTTTTTCTGGTTCTGCCAGCAAACTCAAAGAACAGCCTCAAATATGACCCAGATGGGACTCGAACCCACAATCCTCAGCTCTGAGGCTGATGCCTTATCCATTAGGCCACTGGGGCCTTATTTGTCTTTATCCAAGTGCATTCACAGATAGCAATATGTAAGCTAAACTGGAAAGCTTTAAGTAAACAGTCATTTGAAGCTAATTGTCTGTCGCATGCAAGTAAACTTTCAACCTTTAAGCATCACAAGGCTTGGTTCTGTGCTTAGTCCTATGTATATTTGTAATGGCTATATTGTAATTTTGAAGTAATCACTATAGATTTTTCTGGTTCTGCCAACTTAAACTCAAAGAACAGCCTCAAATATGACCCAGATGGGACTCGAACCCACAATCCTCAGCTCAAGGCTGATGCCTTATCCATTAGGCCACTGGGCCCTTTAGCTGTCTTATCCCAAGTGCATTCACAGATAGCAAGATGTAAGCTAAACTGGAAAAGCTTTAAGAAAACGGCCATTTCAGAAGCTAATTGTCTATCGCATGCAAGTAAACATTCATCCTTTAAGCATCACAACACTTGGTTCTGTGCTTAGTCCTATGTACATTTGTTATTGCTATATTGTAATTTTGAACTAATCACTATAGATTTTTCTAGTTCTGCCAAATTAACCTCAAAGAACAGCCTCAAATATGACCCAGATGGGACTCGAACCCACAATCCTCAGCTCCGAAGGCTGATGCCTTATCCATTAGGCCACTGGGCCCTTTAGTTATCTTATCCCAAGTGCATTCACAGATAGCAAGATGTAAGCTAAACTGGAAAAGCTTTAAGAAAGCGGCCAGTTAGAGGAAGCTAATTATCTGTCGCATTCGGTAAACTTTTTACCTTTAAGCATCACAAAGTTCTGTTCTTTGCTAAGTCCTATGTACATTTGTTATGACTATTTTGCAACTATCAGCTTATCACTATAGATTTTTTTGTGCACCCAACTGAAACTCAAAGAACAGCCTCAAAGATGACCAAGATGGGCTTCAAACCTACAGGCCTCATCTCTGAAGGCTTATCTGTCGGGACACTAGGATTTGGTGGCCCTTGCATTCTGAACAACAGATGTAATCAAAGCAAGGTCACATTCAGAAGGCTTCAAGTTTTACACTAATTCTTGTTTAGTATTGCAGCTAAAGACGTTTTTGAAGACGACCCAGGTGGGACTTGAACCCACAATCCCCAGCTCCGGAGGCTGATGCCTTATCCATTAGGCCACTGGGCCCTTTTTATTTTTAAGTAAACTGCCAGTTCGAAGATAATTGTCTATCGCATGCAAGTAAACTTTCATCCTTTAAGCATCACACGCTTGGTTCTGTGCTTAGTCCTATATACATTTGTTATGGCTATATTGTAATTTTAAACTAATCACTATAGATTTTTGTAGTTCTGCCAAATTAACCTCAAAGAACAGCCTCAAATATGACCCAGATGGGACTCGAACCCACAATCCTCAGCTCCGAAGGCTGATGCCTTATCCATTAGGCCACTGGGCCATATTTGACTTTATCCAAGTCAATTCACAGATAGCAATATGTAAGATAAACTGGAAAAGCTTTAAGAAAACGGCCATTTCAAGCTAATTGTCCGTAAATGACGCAAGTAAACTTTTATCATCACAACGCAGCAGTTCTGTGCACACTTGTTATGGCTATATTGTAATTTTGAACTAATCACTATTGATTTTTTTGGTTCTGCCAACTTAAACTCAATGAACTGCCTCAAATATGACCCAGATGGGACTCAGGCCCCCAATCCTCAGCTCCGAGGCTGATGCCTTATCCATTAGGCCACTGGGCCCTTATTTGTCTTTATCCAAGTGCATTCACAGATAGCAATATATAAGCTAAACTGGGAAAGCTTTAAGAAAACAGTCATTTGAAGCTAATTGTCTGTCGCATGCAAGTAAACTTTCAACCTTTAAGCATCACAAGGCTTGGTTCTGTGCTTAGTCCTATGTATATTTGTAATGGCTATATTGTAATTTTGAAGTAATCACTATAGATTTTTCTGGTTCTGCCAACTTAAACTCAAAGAACAGCCTCAAATATGGCCCAGATGGGACTCGAACCCACAATCCTCAGCTCGAAGGCTGATGCCTTATCCATTAGGCCACTGGGCCTTATTTGACTTTATCCAAGTGCATTCACAGATAGCAATATGTAAGCTAAACTGGAAAAGCTTTAAGAAAACGGCCATTTGAAGCTAATTGTCTGTAAATGCATAAGTAAACTTTTATCATCACGACGCTTGGTTCTGTGCTTAGTTCTATGTACATTTGTCATGGCTATATTGTAATTTTGAACTAATCACTATTGATTTTTTGGTTCTGCCAACCAAACTCAAAGAACAGCCTCAAATATGAACCAGATGGGACTCGAACCCACAATCCTCAGCTCCGAAGGCTGATGCCTTATCCATTAGGCCACTGGGCCCTTATTTTATCTTTATCCAAGTGCATTCACAGATAGCAATATGTAAGCTAAACTGGGAAAGCTTTAAGAAAGCAGTCATTTCGAAGCTAATTGTCTGTCGCATGCAAGTAAACTTTCAACCTTTAAGCATCACAAGGCTTGGTTCTGTACTTAGTCTATGTATATTTGTAATGGCTATATTGTAATTTTGAAGTAATCACTATAGATTTTTCTGGTTCTGCCAACCAAACTCAAAGAACAGCCTCAAATATGGCCCAGATGGGACTCGAACCCACAATCCTCAGCTCCGAAGGCTGATGCCTTATCCATTAGGCCACTGGGCCCTTATTTATCTTTATCAAGTGCATTCACAGATAGCAAGATGTAAGCTAAACTGGAAAAGCTTTAAGAAAGCAGCCAGATTGAAGCTAATTATCTGTCGCATTCAGGTAAACTTTTACCCTTTAAGCATCACAAAGCTCTGTTCTTTGCTAAGTCCTATGTACATTTGTTATGACTATTTTGCAACTATCAGTGTAACAGCCCGGTTGATAAGTAAAAGATTTGACTCAATCACTGATGTTGTGTTGCCTTCCTTTTGTGTTTTTATTGTCACAACACCGTAAGGCGAAAGTAGAAAAATAAACAATATAGAATCTACAATGAATTCACATTCATATAAATGAAACAAAGTAATTACTCAAAACTTTACTATTAATACTAACAATTGCTTAAACTACGTAAAGCTGCTCAAATTTAATAAAGCAAACACATAAAACACAATACGACATGTAATTTCGTATATATTAGTGAAATGCTCTACCTTGTTCTCCTTTCAACCAGGTGTTAAAATATCAAAGTTAAAATAAAACAAAACGATGCTAATTTCCTTTTCCTTTTTAAAGTGTCCTTAATTATTTATATTAACTTTGTTTCCGTCTCCGTTTCTGTCACGCGTGCTCTCCTTCTCTCACGATCTCCATGGTCTCTGTTTCACGTGTTTCAGCCCGGCTGCAGCGCGCTTTCCCGGCAAGCCGTCTTTCAAAATAAAAGTCTCCATCGGATAAATAACTTAAAGAGTGCAAAGAAGCATTTCAAAACATCACAAACATATAATTATTATCTAGAAAATACCTAACTAATATCAAAATAACATATAAATGCAGAAATTAACTCAAATAACCAGAGGTTATTTATACTCCCAACAATCAAGAGTATTTTTTTTTTTGTAACATTTAAAGAACAAATTACAAATGATTTTCAATTAAAGATGACCTTCTGCTCAAAAGCACGCACATAAAGTGTTCATACTAAAGTAAATTAATTCTGGAATGTAAGTCATATGAAGAAAAGGATACACTTAGTTGCTCTTAGAATTAGCTAGACTGTTTCTAGCAACAGGACCAACTTCTGTACTGGGCGTTCAATGACAGACAGCTTGTTCAGGCGGCGACCATCCTTTTCTAGATTCCAGTCACCAAAGCATATCTTGACTCTTCTCACAAGCCCGTCTTTATCTGTAGTAGTCTCCGTTACTCTGGCCAGTCGCCACTCATTTCTGGGCAGATCAGTCTTTTCCATGACAATGTCTCCTACTTGCAGATTTCTCTTTGCTGTGTGCCAGCACTGTCTAAGTGGCAATGTTGGACAGATATTCTTTCATGTGACTCCAAATTGCTCTGCAAGTACTGAACATGAGCGCCACCTCTTCCTTGCATAGATGTCTTCTCTAATAAATCTGCGGGTGGTGGCAATGCTGGGATGCACTTCATTGTAAGCAGGTTATTAGGTGTGAGAGGTGCAAGGCTGTTTGGGGTCGTTTAAGTTATCAACTGAAGTGGTCTGCTGTTTTACGATTGCCATAGCTTCGCAAAAGAATGTCCGCGGTGACGCATCGTCCAGTCTTCCAGAAGAGAGTGAGAGAGTTGAGCGAAGAACATTCCTCACTGTTCTGATTTGCCTCTCCATACCCCACCAGTATGACTTGCATGGGGTGCATTTAGGACAAAATCGCACTGCTTCTCAGCTAAGAACACAGTCAGTCGATCAGCATCAATCTCATAAGAGCATTTTTCAGCTCATTCTTGGCTCCTACAAAGTTGGTGCCTTGGTCACATTAATTTTGCGCACTGCTCCACATGATACAATAAAACAAGCGCAAACCATTGATGAAAGCATCGGTAGACATATTGTCAGCATTTCGATATGAATAGCTCTAGAGCTGAAACATGTGAAGATGAGGCCGTATCTTTTATTCTCCTTCGACCCTGTTTAGTGATAAAGGGTCCAAAGCAGATCCATACCACAATATGTGAATGGTGGGGATGGATTTATGCGCTCTGGTGGGAGATTGGCCATTCTTTGTTCTTGATTTGGTCTTCTGAGATTCCTACATGTCACACAGTGATGCACATGGGATGCTACTGCTCTGTTCATTCCTGGAATCCAGTATCCTTGTGATCTGATCTCATTAACTGTGAGACCCTTTCCTTGGTGCTTGACATTCTCATGACAGTGAGAGATGATCATCTTTGTTATGTGGTGATCTTTAGGAATGATCACTGGGTGTTTGATTAAGCTAGGTAAAGCGCATCATGAGAACCTTCCTCCCACCTTGAGTACTCCTTCTTGATCTAGGAAGGCATCAAGACAGGTACAACCTGCTGCTAGGTGACAGCTGAGCCCCCTTTCTCCAGTAATTTGATTTCCTCTGGAAAGTTGTTTCTTTGTAAATCTTTAACAATTAAGCATTTTGCATCTTCTCGTTCAGCTACAGTACTGTAACTGTTGGATTTGTCTCCTTTTGCTCTGCGAATGAGGCGAGCCACAGCTTGGACAACTCAGACCATGAAGACAGCTTTGACAAGCGATCTGAGAGACAGACTTCTGTTGTATGTGAACTCAGTGTCTGAGCCTGTCAGCTTCAGGATCTCAATCGTTAGTGCTATGTCAATATTTGCCACAGGAGGTTTATCCTTCTTCCACAGGAAATCTGGCCTGTCAACCAATTGGATGTTAGAATCTCATTAGTGTTTAAACCTCTTGATGCATGGTCAGCAGGGTTTTCATTAGTAGGAACATATTTCCACTGTTGAGGAGTAGTGCTGAGATGTATCTTCTGCACTCTGTTACTTCTACAAATGTGTGAAAGCGGCGTGCTTACGTTGTTAATGTATCCCAACACCACTTGAGAGTCAGTCCAGAAGTGCTCTTCTATATCCGCATAATCCAGCTCCTGTTTAAGCATATTGCTCATAGCAGCTGAGATGACAGCAGCTGTCAGTTCAAACCTCGGAATAGTCTGGACCTTGATGGGAGCAACTCTGGATTTACCAATGACCAGGGCACAATGTATGTTTCCTTCTTCACTTATTGATCTCAAATAGGTACACTGGCCATATCCGCTGTTGCTCGCATCAGAGAAGTGATGCAGCTCCTTTTAGTAACCTTTCCAAAGTTTGCAGGCACATAGCAGCGGGATATGCAGATTTTCCAAGTTCACGAGATCAGCTTTCCAATGCTCCCAACTTGGCTGCAATTCTTTAGGAAGGAGTCATCCCAACCAGTTCCGTTTCTGCACATTTCCTGAAGCACCCAATTTTCCACTGAGCAGGAAAGGAGCAATAAAGCCTGGGGATCATACAGAGCGCAACTGTGGATAGTATGCCCACGGCGTGTTGCTGGCTGGTCTTTGAGAGTCAACAGAGAATCTGAAGTTGTCCAGAATCAACATGCCAGTGGATCCCTAAAGCTCTCTCTAAAGGCATGTCATCAAAGTTGAGTTCAAGCGTCTTTACTCCAGTTGCTCGTTCCGAAGTTGGAATGCTATTCAGTACAACTTTGTCATTTGAAAATGAATTTGTGAAGTCTAAGACCACCTAAGGCACACAGTTGTGAGCTTCTCTTGCTACCTGGATAGCTTCTTCTGTATTGGCTACACACTGTTGACACCGTCATCTACATAAGAATCTGTTGTGATGAATTTTTGAGCCAAGAGGATGCATACACTCATTTCTCTTTAGCCAAATGTTTCAGACCATAGTTTGGCGCATCCAGGTGATGAGGTTGCACGAAAAGATGGACCTTCATTACGATATTCTTGTGGCTGTGAAGCCAAGTCACCATTTTTCCACCAGAGAAATCGGAGGTAGTTTCGATCCGCTTCTTCTACATGAAATTGGTGAAACATCCGTTCAACATCGCACATCAAGGGCCACGGGATGTTTTCTGAATCGTCACGAGAACACCAGTCAGATTATTCATTAAATCTGGGCCTTGGAGTAAGTGGTCATTGAGACTGGTTCCTGGTACTTGGCGGACAGTCAGAGAACAACTGGAGCTTGTCTGGCTTCTTAGGGTGAAACACCCCATGATGAGGACATACCAATTCTCACCATCCTTTCCTTCATTGTGCACTTCTTCTGCATCACCCCTTTCCATGACTTCTTCCACCAAACTTCACATAGTGTTCCATGTATTTTTTCATCTTTTAGCAATTTCCTTTTAAGATGATTGAGTCTTACGATGGCTAGCTGCTTATTGTTAAGTAAATAGGGTCTCCTTTTGAAGGCAGAGGCATCTCGTAATGCCGTCTTCATTCTTCCTTATGCCTTGTTGCAGTTTGGTCAAGAAAGAGAATGTCATCCTGTGAAACAGTTTTTTATCATCTTTGCCAGCATCTTTGAAATCAGACTCCAATGCTTTTGCCACATCTGCTGGGGTCACTGGAGGAGCTCTTTAGTGCTGACTCTGTGACAAATGAGTATTGAAGCTTTGTGATTCATGGTGTGAAGACAGTCGACCAACAATGCTCCATCCTGGAGTCTGTATAGACTGCGTAAGATTCATCAAATCTCCTCCTAGAATTACCTGTTTTGGTGCTAAAGCCTTTGGACAGCTGTAGCCTATGGGGAGACCAACCTCACTAATCCTGCAGAGGTGGAATTTTGTCAACCAGTGAAGAGAGTGCTTCAATGTCGTGCTGTGTCACAAGTGGGGATGTGAGTATGGTTCACTGGAATGGAGTCTTTGGAGTGTAAGCAGGGGCAGGTTGAGGATAACAGAAGAGCTGTAGCCTCTTACTTTGAGACCCTGATACAGCATGACTTGGCATGATAGCATCCTTTGCGGTCATGGTTGTCAACTTCAGTCTCACAGGACAGGAGTCAGCTTGTAACTTGTTGCTCAGCTCTCAGTCAACAAACACAGTATCACTCTGGGTGTCAAGCAGAGCATAAACAAACCTTTCACAGCCTGGATTCCTCTCCGTTGATACCCACACTGTACGATCATGGAAGTGTTTGTGGATGGCTCATCATTCTCTGCTTTTGTGAGATGTAGCAGTTGCCGTCTCAGTGTCACCTTGGTTTGAGATTGGTGCAGTGTTGACTTTCTTTCCATAATTTTCATCATGTAGACACATTGGATGTCTCGTCTACAGATGTCTGGGATGAGCGGTGGTGGCAGTCTTTTGCGCTGGCCTGGTTTCATGCAACCATAGCAGAGTTTGTTCTCCTTCACATAATTTCGTCTATCTTCTAATGATTTTGACAGAAATTTAGGAATAATATGAATATTATGCTTACTGTCTTTGCAAAGAAACACCTTTTGTAATTTCCTTTAGTGGGCCTTTGTTCATTTTCATCATTTTGTTTTTATCTTCCATGGCTGTTTTAGTATGAAAGACAGTAGCCCTGTTTCTTTTACTGTCCATCCGTAGGTTCCGTTTCCAAAGTTGGTTCAGAGCCACTGAAGGCGCTGAAGGAGGTGACAGGATTACAATTAATCTCTGCTTCCATTGACATGAAGGTCTAAAATCGATAAACTTTGGAAAGTCGTGAGTCTCAATCAGTGTCTCTGTTACCCAACGGTTCCAACGTGCTGCTGCCCAGTCTGGTAATTTGTGTACAAGTTTCTGATTTTCATCACAGTCATTTAGTATTTCAAGCCCTTTGACATAGAGGCATAGCTTGCTGACATGCATTCAAGAAGTCAGAGAAATCTCTGAAACCTTCAGCATCCTAGGCTGAATCCTAGGCCATTTGGCTAGCTTTTCCCTGATTGCCTTCTGTATGACAAATGACTGCCCATACCGTTGGTTCAGCTTGTTCCATGCATCATTATAAGCCTCATTATCATTTCTGTAAAAGATACCACCCAGACATTTCACGAGCAGGTCCATCAACATACCTTTTTAAATAGTACAGTTTGTCAGTAGAAGAAATGGCCTTTCCATCAATAGCGACACAAATGCAGCTTTCCCACTCAATGAACTGGAGAGGATCACCCACTGAACACAGATGGTTCTGCAGTAGGCAGCCTGTTCAGAGCTATGCTATCTTGAACAGCCAGGCAGAGATATGATATATCAGATTTTGGAGGTGAGGATGTTGCTGCAATGTTGGTGGAATTTTGGAGAGGAGATGGAGTCACATGCTGATGTGGCACTACACTTACATCCGCTGTTCCTTCCTATTTGAGTCTGAAGAATGAATGGCGTTTTCCAGCGCCATTTCTTGATCATAGGCCTGCAGTCTGGCTCCTGGCTGCTTTTAGATCCTTCTCTCCCTTTAGTTTTCCAGTTCACACTTCTGAGCCTCGATCTCTTGTATCATTGAGTATTCTGCTTCTTTGACTGCTAATTCAGCTGCTGCTTCTGCCCGCTTAGCTGCTATGGACATAACTGTGAACTTTGATGATGTGGGGCGTGAGACTGTGGATCCGTGAACAGAGCGTGCATAATCACGCTCAGTAACTCCACGAAGACTGTGTTTCACATTTTCTCTGTCAAAGTCCTCAAGGCACGCCATTCTGTCAAAAATGATCTTGAAATATCTTTTGTTACAGCTTCACAGAAGTATCGATTCTCGTCTAGTGTCACTGGATGGGCTGATGTAGTCTCTAATTTCTAGGTAGACCTGCATGACATCATCTCTTCCTTTCTCTAGTGTATTAATAAGCGCTATGAGCTGGCTTTCATGAACATCTGTCTTTAGCTGTTCCCTTGTGCTGCGAGGCAGGTCTTTCCATTGTTCGTACAACTGATTCAATCCTTTTTCCCTTTTCAGGGCCTCCTCTCTTTTATACACAGCACATCTTCTCTGTAGGGTTCCGTTGTCGATCAGAGCAGTGAAGCTCCTCTTTTTCTGTTCCATTATGAGGGTTTTCAACCTGCTGGTCTGGATCTTTATTTTCAGAAACATCCATTTTTTTATTTTATTTTTTTACAGGACAATCACAGACTCACATCAACTCCTTTGGTTATCATTAGACAGCTTTCCGTTGTGAGGTAAGACTCCTGAGGTGAAGCAGTAGATCTTCTCGTCGCAAGCACTTACTCTTCAGAGTAAGGCAAGCTCTTACTGTAACAGCCCGGTTGATAAGTAAAGATTTGACTCAATCACTGATGTTGTGTTGCCTTCCTTTTGTGTTTTATTGTCACAACACACGTAAGAGCGAAAGTAGAAAAATAAACAATATAGAATCTACAATGAATTCACATTCATATAAATGAAACAAAGTAATTACTCAAAACTTTACTATTAATACTAACAATTAACTTAAACTACGTAAAGCTGCTCAAATTTAATAAAGCAAACACATAAAACACAATCTGACATATAATTTACGTATATATTAGTGAAATGCTCTACCTTGTTCTCCCTTTCAACCAGGTGTTAAAATATCAAGTTAAAATAAAACAAAAGCGATGCTAATTTCCTTTTCCTTTTTTAAAGTGTCATATTAATTATTTAGTAACTTTGTTCCGTCTCCGTTTCTGTGCAGCGTGCTCTCCTTCTCTGCGATCTCCAGCGGTCTCTGTTTCCGTGTTTCAGCAGGCGCATATGCGCCTTTCCGGCAAGCCGTCTTTCAAAATAAAAAGTCTCCATCGGATAAATAACTTAAAGAGTGCAAAGAAGCATTTCAAAACATCACAAACATATAATTATTATCTAGAAAATACCTAACTAATATCAAAATAACATATAAACACTTGGAAATTAACTCAAATAACCAGAGGGTTATTTATAATCAACTTATCACTATAGATTTTTTGTGCACCCAACTGAAACTCAAAGAACAGCCTCAAAGATGACCAAGATGGGCTTCAAACCTACAGGCCTCATCTCTGAAGAAACTTATCTGTCAGGACACTAGGATTTGGTGGCCCTTGCATTCCCTGAACAATTTGATGTAATCAAAGCAAGAGTCACATTCAGAAGGCTTCAAGTTTTACACTAATTCTTGTTTAAAAGTGTGCAGCTAAAGATGTTTTTTGAAAGGCAGCCAGGTGGGACTTGAACCCAAAATCCCCAGCTCGAGAGTGATGCCTTATCCATTAGGCCACTGGGCCCTTTTTCTCTTTAAGTAAACTGCCAGTTCGAAGATAATTGCCTATCGCATGCAAGTAAACTTTCATCCTTTAAGCATCCTGGCAGCTTGGTTCTGTGCTTAGTCCCTATGTACATTTGTTATGGCTATATTGTAATTTTAAACTAATCACTATAGATTTTTTGTAGTTCTGCCAACTTAAACTCAATGAACTGCCTCAAATATGAGCCAGATGGGACTCGAACCCACAATCCTCAGCTCGAGAAGGCTGATGCCTTATCCATTAGGCCACTGGGCACTTTGGTTGTCTTATCCCAAGTGCATTCACAGATAGCAAGATGTAAGCTAAACTGGAAAAGCTTTTGCAAGAAAAGCGGCCAGTTGAAAGCCTTTAATTATCTGTCGCATTCCGGTGGCTTTTACCTTTAAGCATCACAAAGCTCTGTTCTTTGCTAAGTCCTATGTACACATTTGTTATGACTATTTTGCAACTGTAACTTATCACTATAGATTTTTTTGTCTCACCCAACTGAAACTCAAGAACAGCCTCAAAAGATGACCAAGATGGGCTTCAAACCTACAGGCCTCATCTCTGAGAAAGGCTTATCTGTGCCGGGACACTAAGTTTTTGGTGGCCCTTGCATTCCCTGAACAATTTTGATATGTAATCAAAGCAGGTCACATTCAGAAGGCTTACAAGTTTTGCACTAATTCTTGTTTTGTGTGCAGCTAAAGATGTTTTGAAGGCGACCAGGTGGGACTTGAACCCACAATCCCCAGGCCTCCGGAGCTGATGCCTTATCATTAGGCCACTGGGCCTTTTTCTCTTTAAATATAAATACCAATTCGAAGATAATTTATCTACTCGCATACAGTAAACTTTCATCCTTTAAGCATCACAACGCTTGGTTGTAACCCAGTCCTATGTACATTTGTTATGGCTATATTGCCAATTTTAAACTAATCACTATGCGTTTCTTTTGGTTCTGTAACTTAAACTCAGCCTGGAACTGCCTCCGTTGGCTCAGACCCTGATCCTCAGCTCCAGAAAATGGTACATATCCATTGAGCCACTGGGCCTTATTTGACTTTATCCAAGGTGCATTCACAGATAGTAATATGTAAGCTAAACTGGAAGCTTTTAAGTGGCATTTCAAAGCTAATTATCCGTGTGTAAGTAAACTTTTATCATCCTGGCAGCAGTTTCTGTTCTTAGTTCTATGTACATTTTATTATGGCTATATTGTAATTTTGAACTAATCACTATTGATTTTTTAGTTCTGCCAACCAAACTCAATGAACTGCCTCAAATATGACCCAGATGGGACTAGAACCCACAATCCTCTGCTCAAGGCTGTTACCTTATCCATTGACCCCACTGAAGGCCCTTATTTATCTTTATCCAGTGCATTCACAGATGGCAATGTGCTAAAGCTAAACTGGGAAAGCTTTAGAAAACAGTCATTTCAGAGCTAATTGTCTATGCATGCAAGTAAACTTTCAACCTTTACATCACAAGGCTTGGTTCATGCTTAGTCTATGTATATTTGTAATGCAGCTATATTGCAATTTTTGAAGTAATCATATAGATTTTTCTGGATTTCTGCCAACCAAGCTCCCAAAGAACAGCCTCAAATATGACCCAGATGGGACTCGAACCCTGATCCTCAACGCTCCAGTGAAGTGCACTTATCCATTAGGCCACTGGGCCCTTATTGACTTTATCCAGTGCATTCACAGATAGCAATATATAAAGCTAAACTGGAAAAGCTTTAAGAAAAGCAGCCATTTAGGCTAATTGTCTATAAATACACGCCAGATAAACCTTTAACATCCACAAGGCTTGGTTCTGTACTTAGTCTATGTATATTTATAATGGCTTTATTGTAATTTTGGAAATGTCGCTATAGATTTTTCTGGTTCTGCCAGCAAACTCAAGAACAGCCTCAGAATATGGCCCAGATGGGACTCGAACCTGATCCTCAGCTCCGAGCCTGGCCTTGCCTTATCCATTCTGGCCCTTGGGCCTTATTAGCTTTATCCAGTACATTTCGAATGCCAATATATAAGCCCCTAAACTGGAAAAGCTTTAAAAAACAACCATTCAAATTCATTGTCTGTAAATCATAAGTAAACTTTTATCATCCTGGCAGCTTAGTTTCTGTGCCAGTTCTATGTACATTTATTGTAGCTGTAATTTTGAACTAATCACTATTGATTTTAGTTCTGTAGCAAAGCTCAGAACTGCCTCAAATACTTGACTCAGATGGGACTCGAACGCCCTGATCTCAGCTCCGAGAGTGATTACCTTATCCATTAGGCCACTGGGCCCTTATTTGTCTTTATCAAGTGCATTTCACAGATGGCAATATGTAAGCTAAACTGGGAAAGCTTTACAGAAAAGCAGAATCATTTCAGAGAGCTAATTGTCTGTCGCATGCCAAATGGCTTTCAACCTTTGCAAGCATCAAGGCAGTTTCTGTGCTTGATCCTATATATGTTGTAGCCAGCTAAATTGCCAATTTTGATAATCACTGTAGATTTTTCTGGATTCTGCCAGCAAACTCAAAGAACAGCCTCAAATGGCCAAGATGGGACTCGAACCACAATCCTCAGCTCGAGAAGGCGGTGCCTTATCCATTAGGCCACTGGGCCCTTATTTTGACTTTATCAGTGCATTCTGATAGCAATATATAAGCTAAACTGAAAAAGCTTTTAAAATGACATTTAGAAGCTAATTGTCTAGTAAATGCATAAATGAAACTTTTATCATCCACAACGCTTGGTTCTGTCTTAGTTCTATGTACATTTGTTATGGCTATATTGTAATTTTGAACTAATCACTGTGATTTTCCACTATTCTGCCAGCAAACTCAAGAACTGCCTCAAATATGACCCAGATGGGACTGAACCCACAATCCTCAGCTCCGAAGGCTGATGCCTTATCATTAGGCCTGGGCCCTTATTTATCTTTATCCAAGTGCATTTACAGATAGCAATATATAAAGCTAAACTGGAAAGCTTTAAAAAGCAGTCATTGAAGCTAATTGTCTGTGCATGCAAGTAAACTTTCACTTGTATCAGGCTTGGATGTGTAGTCATATATTTAATAGCTAATTTTGATAATCACTAGATTTTTTCTGGTTCTGCCAGCAAACTCAAGAACAGCCTCCGTCTGGCCCAGATGGGACTCGAACCACAATCCTCAGCTCGAAGGCTGATTACCTTATCCATTAGGCCACTTGACCTCTTTATCTTTATCAGGTATTACAGATAACAATATATAAGCTAAACTGGGAAAGCTTTCAGAACGATCATTTGAAGCTAATTGTCTTTGCTGCAGTAAACTTTTCAACCTTTAGCATCAGGCTTGGTTCTATGCTTAGTCCTATATTTGCAATGGCTTTGCATTGTAATTTTGGAAGTAATCGCTATAGATTTTTCTGGTTCACGCAAATTAAACTCAAAGAACAGCCTCAAATACTTGACCCAGATGGGACTAAGATCCACAATCCTCAGCTCCGAGTGGCGCACTTATCCATTAGGCCACTGGAGCATATTTGACTTTATCCAAGTGCGTCAGATAGCAATATGTAAAGCTAAACTGGAAAGCTTTAAAGCAGCCATTTGAGGAAGTTAATTGTCACCAGCAAATGCGCCAAGTAAACTTTTATCATCCTGGCAGCTTGGTTCTGTGCTTGGTTCTATGTACATTTATTTGGCTATATTGTAATTTTTCAGACCATCACTGTGATTTTTTTGGTTCTGCCAGCCAAACTCAAAGAACTGCCTCAAAATCACCAGCCCAGATGGGACTCGAACCCCACCAATCCTCAGCTCAAGAAGGCCAGTACCTTTTCCATTGAGCCTGGGCCCTTATTTGACTTTATCCAAGTGCATTCCCACAGATAGCAATATAAGCTAAACTGGAAAAGCTTTAAGAAAACAGCCATTCGAAGCTAATTGTTGTCATATCACATGAGTAAACTTTTATCATCTAGCGCTTGGTTCTGTGCTTAGTTCTATATACATTTGTTATGGCTATATTGCCAATTTGAACTAATCACTATTGATTTTTTTATTCTGCCAACCCAAGCTCAAAGAACTGCCTCAAATACCCAAGCCCAGATGGGACTTTCAGACCGATCCTCAGCTCGAAGGCTGATGCCTTATCCATTAGGCCACTGGGCATATTTATCTTTATCAAGTGCATTTACAGATGCAATATATAAGCTAAACTGGGGAAAGCTTTAAAGCGGTCATTTGAGCTGTTATACCATGCATGCAAATGAAACTTTCCCAGCAACTAAGCATCACAAGGCTTGGTTTCTGTGCTGATCCTACTTATATTGTATTAGCTATATTGTAATTTTGGAAGTAATCACTATAGATTTTTCTGGTTCTGCCAACCAAGCTCAAAGAGAGTTGGCCTCCGTCTCAGCCCAGATAGGACTGGAACCCACAATCCCTCCAGCTCCGAAGGCTGATGCCTTATCCATTGACCTGGGCAATTTATCTTATCCCAAGTGCATTCACAGATGTAAGATGTAAGCTAAACTGGAAAAAGCTTTAAGAAAAGCAGCCATTCGAAGCTAATTGTCTATAGCATACAAATGTGTATTCATCTTTAAGCATCCTGACACTTGGTTCTGTGCCAAAGTCCTATATACACATTTGTTATTGCTATATTGTAATTTTGAATAATCTCTATAGAATTTTGTCTAGTTCTGCCAAATTAACCTCAAAGAACAGCCTCAAATATGACCAGATGGGACTGAGCCACAATCCTCAGCTCAGAGGCAGTGCACCTTATCAAAGTAGGCCACTGGGCCCTTTAGTTTATCTTATCCCAGAAGTGCATTCACAGATAGCAAGATGTAAGCTAAACTGGAAAGCTTTAAAGAAAGCGGCCAGTTAGGAAGCTAATTATCACCTCGCATTCAGGTAAACTTTTACCCTTTAAGCATCCACAAAACATTCTTTTGCTAAGTCTATATGTACATTTATTTATGGCTATTTTACAACCATCAAAACCTCATAGATTTTTGTGCACCCAGCTGGAAACTCAAGAACAGCCTCAGATGGCTTCAAGATGGGCTTCAAACCTACAGGCCTCATCTCTGAAATATCTGGCCGAGACACTAGGATTTGGTGGCCCCTTGCATTCTGACAATTTGATTGCAATCAAAGCAGAGTCACATTCAGAAGGCTTGGATTTACACTAATTCTTGTGTCATTGTGCAGCTAAAGATGTTTTGAAAACGACCCAGGTGGGACAGACCCACAATCCCCCAGCTCCGGAGGTGATGCATATCCATTGGGACCACTGGGCCTTTCTCTTTAAATGTAAACTGCCCAGTTCGAAGATAATTGTCTATCGCATGCAAGTAAACTTTCATCCTTTAAGCATCCTGGCGCTTGGTTCTGTGCTTAGTCCTATGTACATTTGTTGTAGCTATATTTATGATTTTTAAACTAAATCACTATACATTTCTTTTGGTTCTGCCAACTTAAACTCAATATGAACTGCCTCAAATTTGACTCCGAGCCACAATCCTCAGCTCAGAGGCCTGATGCATATCCATTAGGCCACTGGGCCCTTGTTGACTTGCCTCCAAGTGCATTCACAGATAGCAATGTATAAGCTAAACTGGAAAAGCTTTGAAAGCAGCCATTTGAAACTAATTGCGTTATCCGTAATGCGCCATGACTTTTATCATCCTGGCCTTGGTTCTGTTCTTAGTTCTATGTACATTTTGTTATGGCTGTGTAATTTGAACTAATCACTGTGATTTTTTTAGTTCTGCCAACTTCAGCTCAATGAACTGCCTCAAATATAGCCCAGTGGGACTCAGACCCTGTCCTCAGCTCCGAGAGCTGATGCATATCCATTAGAGCCTGGGCCCTTATCTTTAATAGTGCATTCACAGATATAGCAATATGTAAGCTAAACTGGGAAAGCTTTGCAAGAAAAGCAGTCATTTGAAGCTAATTGTCACCATGTATGCAAATAAAACTTTCAACCTTTAAGCATCACAAGGCTTGGATTTCTGTGCTTAGTCCTATGTATATTTGTAATGGCTATATTGTAATTTTAAATGTAATCACTATAAATTTTTCTGGTTCTGCCAACTTAAACTCAAAGAAACAGCCTCAAATACTTAGCCCAGATGGGACTCGAACCCACAATCCTCAGCTCAGTGATGCATCCATTAGGCCACTGACCTTATTTGACTTTATCAAATGCATTCCACAGATAGCAATATATAGTATTCAAACTGGAAGCTTTCAAGAAAAACGGCATTTAAAACTAGGTATACCTTAATACTTAAGTAAACTTTATCATCCTAGCAGCTTGGTTCTGTGCTTAGTTCTATATGCATTTTATTGTGGCTATATTGTAATTTTTGAACTAATCACTATTGATTTGTTCTGCCAACTTAAACTCAAAGAACTGCCTCAAATACGTGATGGGACTCAGACCCACAATCCTCAGCTCGAGGCCTGATTGCCTTATCCGGTGGGCACTGGGCCTTGGCCCATATTTATCAGTGCATTTTACAGATAGTAATATATAAGCTAAACTGGGAAGCTTTAGAAAAACAGTCATTTCAAGCCAATTGTCTGTGCATGCAAGTAAACTTTCAACCTTTAAACATCACAAGGCTTAGTTTCTGTGCTTAGTCCTATGTATATTTATGTGGCTATATTGTAATTTTTAGGTAATCACTATAGATTTTTCTGGTTCTGTAACTTAAGCTCAAAGAAACAGCCTCAAATGCCAGCCAGATGGGACTCAGACCACAGTCCTCAGCTCGAGAAATTCAGTACACCATCCATTAAGCCACTGGGCCCTTATTTGTCTTTATCCAGGTACATTCCACAGATAGTAATATAAGCTAAACTGAAACTTTAAATGATCATTTAAGAAGCTAATTGTCTTTAGCATGCAATATTTTTCTTACTTCATCCACAAGGCTTAGTTCTGTACTTAGTCTATGTATGTTGTAATGGCTTTATTGTAATTTTGAAGTAATCGCTATAGATTTTCTTAGTTCTGCCAACCAAACTCAAAGAACAGCCCTCAAATATGACCCAAGATGGGACTGAATCCACAATCCTCGGCTCCAGTGGCGCCTTATCGATGAGCCTGGGCCATGACGACTTTATCCAGAATTGTTCACAGATAGCAATATGTAAGCTAAACTGGGAAAGCTTTAAATGACCATTTAAAGTTGGTGTCTAGTCATGCAAATAAACTTTTATCATCCACAACGCTTGGTTCATACTTAGTTCTCTGCATTTTATTGTGGCTATATTGTAATTTTGAACTAATCACTATTATTGATTTTAGTTCTGACAACCAAACTCAAAGAACTTGCCTCAAAATATGGCCAGATGGGACTCAGACCCACAATCCTCAGCTCGAGCTGATGCCTTTCCATTAGGCCACCTGGGCCCTTATTTGACTTTATCCAAGTGCATTCTGAATCAGCAATATATAAGCTAAGCTGCAGAAAGCTTTAGAAAACTGGCCATTGACTAATTGTCTGTACGTCGCATAAAGTAAACTTTTATCATCCACAGCTTGGTTCTGTGTAGTTCTATGTACATTTTGTATGGCTATGTTATGAAATTTTGAACTAATCTCTTCAGTTTTTTGTTACCCAACTAAACTCAAAGGAACCCTTTCAAATACTGTGCAGATGGGACTCAGACCAATCCTCAGCTCCGAAGGCTGATTACATATCCATTAGATACTGACCTTATTTATCTTTATCCAAGTGCATTTGGGTGCAATATAAGCTAAACTGGGAAAGCTTTGAAAGCGTGATCCATTAAGAAACTAATTGTCTATCGCATGCAAGTAAACTTTTTTCCAACCTTTAAGCATCCACAGGCTTGGTTCTGTGCTTAGTCTATGTATATTTGTAATGGCTATATTGTAATTTGAAGTAATCACTATGGGTGCTCTGGTTCTGCCAACTTAACCTCAAAGAACAGCCTCAAATATGACCCAGATGGGACTCGAACCCACAATCCTCAGCTCAAGGTTGATGCCTTATCCATTAGGCCACTGGACCCTTTAGTTTGTCTTATCTCAAGTGCATTCACAGATAGCAAGATGTAAGCTAAACTGGAAAAGCTTTAAACGGCCAGTTCAAGCTAATTATCTGCCTCGCATGCAGGTAAACTTTTACATCATTTAAGCATCACAACACTTGGTTCTTTGCTAAGTCCTATGTACATTTGTTATGACTATTTTGAAACTTTCAGCTTATCACTATAGAATTTTTTTGTGCACCCAACTGAAACTCCAAAGAACAGCCTCAAAGATGACCAAGATGGAGCTTCAAACCTACAGGCCTCATCTCTGAAGATGCTTATCTGTCGGGACACACTGGGCCCTTTGTTGTTCTGTCCCAAGTACATCCACAGACAATTTGATGTAATCAAAGCAAGGTCACATTCAGAACGGCTTCAAGTTTATTACTAATTCTGTTTCAGTTCAGCTAAAGATGTTTTTTGAAGATTGACCCAGGTGGGATTTGAACCCACAATCCTCGGTGCGCTCGGAGGCTGATGCCTTATCCATTGAAGCCACTGGGCCCTTTTTTTCTTTGCACCAAACTCACCAGTTTCGAAGATAATTGTCTATCGCATGACCAAGATGGGCTTCAATGCAGGCATCTCTGAAGGCTTTCTGTCGACCTAGGATTTGGGTTAAGCATCACAACGCTTGGTTCTGTACTTGGTCCTATGTACATTGTTATGGCTATATTGTAAGTTTTAAACTAATCACTATAGATTTTTTGTAGTTCTGCCAAATTAACCCCAAAGAACAGCCTCAAATATGACCCAGATGGGACTTCGAACCCAATAATCCTCAGCTCTGGAGGCTGATGCCTTATCCATTAGGCCACTGGGCCCTTATTTGACTTTATCCAAGTGTATCTACAGATGGCAATATGTCGAAGATAAACTGGAAAAGTCTTTAAGAAAAGCGACCATCTGAAGCTAATTGTCCAACTGTGACGCAAGCAAACTTTTCATCATCCTCAACGCTTGGTTCTGTGCTTAGTCCTATGTACATTTGTTATGGCTATATTGTAATTTTGAACTAATCTATATTGATTTTTTTGTCTCTGCCAACTTAAACTCAATGAACTGCCTCAAATACTGACCCAGATGGACTCAACCCACAATCCTCAGCAGTCCAAGGCTGATGCCTTATCCATTAGGCCACTGGAGCCTCTTATTTTTGACTTTGATCCAAGTGCATTCTGCGACGCAATATGTAAGATAAACTGAAAAAGTTTTAAGAAAACGGCCATTTCAAGTTAATTGTCTGTCAGCATGCAATTAATTTTCAACCCTTTAAACATCTAGGAGGCTTGGTTCTGTGCTTAGTCCTATGTATATTTGTAATGGCTATATTGTAATTTTGGAAGTAATCACTATAGATTTTTTTCCTAGTTCTGCCAAAATTAACTCTCAAAGAACAGCCTCAAATATGACCCAGATGGGACTCCGAACCCACAATCTCAGCTCTCAAAGGCTGATGCCTTATCCATTAGCCACTGGGCCTTTAGTTCTTTATCCAAGTGCATTCACAGATAGCAGATATAAGCTAAACTGGAAAAGCTTTAAGAAAACGCCAGTTAAAACGCTAATTATCTGTCGCATTCAGGTAAACTTTTACCACTAAGCATCTCAAAAGCTCTGTTCTGTGCTAAGTCCTATGTACATTTGTTATGGCCGAACTATTTTGCAACTATCAACTTATCACTATTCTTTTTTTGTGCACCCAACTGAAAACTCAAAGAACAGCCTCAAAGATGACCAAGATGGGGCTCAAACCTCACAGACTGCCTCATCTCTGAAGGCTTATCTAATAGGGACACTAGGATTTAGGTGGGCCTTATCTACAGACAATTTGATGTAATCAAAGCAAGGTCACATTCAGAAAACTTGAGTTTTACACTAATGCTTTGTTTCTGTGCAGCTAAAGAATGTTTTTTGAAGACGACCCAGGTGGGACTTGAACCCACAATCCCCAGCTCGGAGGCTGATGCCTTATCCATTAGGCCACTGGGCCCTTTTTCTCTTTAAGTAAACTGCCAGTTCGAAGATAATTGTCTATCGCATGCAAGTAAACTTCTTTCATCCTTTAAGCATCACCACTTGGTTCTGTGCTTAGTCCTATGTACATTTGTTATGGCTATATTGTAATTTTAAACTAATCACTATAGATTTTTTTGTAGTTCTGCCAACTTAAACTCAATGAACTGCCTCAAATATGACCCAGATGGGACTCGAAACCCACAATCTCTCAGCTCCGAAGGCTGATGCCTTATCCATTAGCCACTGGGCCTTCTTTAGTTCTCTTATCCCAAGTGCATTCACAGATAGCAAGATATAAGCTAAACTGGAAAAGCTTTAAGAAAACGGCCAGTTCAAGCTAATTGTCTGTCGATTCAGGTAAACTTTTACCCTTTAAGCATCACAAAGCTCTGTTCTTTGCTAAGTCCTATTTACATTTGTTATGACTATTTTGCAACTATCAGCTTATCACTATAGATTTTTTTGTGCACTCCAACTGAAACTCAAAGAACAGCCTCAAAGATGACCAAGATGGGGCTTCAAACCTACAGGCCTCATCTCTGAAGGCTTTATCTTTGTCGGGACACTAGGATTTGGTGGCCCCTTGCATTCACAAGACAATTTGATGTAATCAAAGCAAGGTCACATTCAGAAGGCTTCAGAGTTTTACACTAATTCTTGCTCGTATGTGCAGCTAAAGATGTTTTTTGAAGACGACCAGGTAGGATGAACCCACAATCCCAGCGCCCGGAGGCTGATGCTTTATCCATTAGGGGCCACTGGGCCTTTTTTCTCTTTAAGTAAACTGCCAGTTCGAAGATAATTGTCTATCGCATGCAAGTAAACTTTCATCCTTGGGCAAGCATCACAACGCTTGGTTCTGTGCTTAGTTCCTATGTACATTTGTTATGGCTATATTGTAATTTTGAACTAATCACTATTGATTTTTTTTTTGGTTCTGCCAACTTAAACTCAATGAACTGCCTCAAATATGACCCAGATGGGACTCGAACCCACAATCCTCAGCTCCAAGGCTGATGCCTTATCCATTAGGCCACTGGGCCCTAATTTGTCTTTTACCCAAGTGCATTTACAGATAGCAATATGTAAGCTAAACTGGAAAAAGCTTTAAGAAAACGCCATTTCAAGCTAATTGTCTATCGCATGCAAGTAAACTTTTCAACCTGTAAGCATCACAAGGCTTGGTTCTGTGCTTAGTCGTATGTATATTTGTAACATTGCTATATTGTAATTTTGAAGTAATCACTATAGATTTTTTTGGTTCTGCCAACTTAAACTCAAAAGAACAGCCTCAAATATGACCCAGATGGGACTCGAACCCCACAATCCTCAGCTCCAAGGCTGATGTCTTATCCATTAGGCCACTGGGCCTTTAGTTGTCTTATCCTCAAGTGCATTCACAGATAGCAGATGTAATGTAAACTGGAAAAGCTTTAAGAAAACGTACAAAGGCCATTTCGAAGCTAATTGTCTATCGCATGCAAGTAAACTTTCATCCTTTAAGCATCACAACATTTGGTTCTGTGCTTAGTCCCATGTACATTTGTTATTGCTTTATTGTAATTTTGAACTAATCACTATAGATTTTTTTCTGGTTCTGCCAACTTAAACTCAAAGAACAGCCTCAAATATGACCCAGGATGGGACTCGAACCCACAATCACCTCAGCTCTGAAGGCTGATGCCTTATCCATTAGGCCACTGGGCCCTTATTTGTCTTTATAAGTAAACAGATAGCAATGGGCGTAAGCTAAAACTGGGAAAGCTTTAAAAACGGTCATTTCGAAGCTAATTGTAAACGATTAATCCTTTAAACTTCAATCATCTGGCAAGGCTTGGTTCTGTGCTTAGTCCTATGTACATTTGTAATGGCTATATTGTAATTTTGAACTAATCACTATTGATTTTTTTGGTTCTGCCAACTTAAACTCAAAGAACTGCCTCAAATATGACCCAGATGGGACTCTGAACTCCACAATCCTCAGCTCCGAAGGCTGATGCCTTATCCATTAGGCCACTGGGCCCTTATTTGTCTTTATCCAAGTGCATTCACAGATAGCAATATGTAAGCTAAACTGGGAAAGCTTTAAGAAAACGGTCATTTCGAAGCTAATTGTCTGTCGCATGCAAGTAAACTTTCAACCTTTAAAGCATCACAAGGCTTGGTTCTGTGCTTAGTCCTATGTATATTTGTAATGGCTATATTGTAATTTTGAAGTAATCACTATAGATTTTTCTGGTTCTGCCAACTTAAACTCAAAGAACAGCCTCAAATATGACCCAGATGGGACTCGAACCCACAATCCTCAGCTCCGAAGGCTGATGCTTATCCATTAGGCCACTGGGCCCCTTAGTTGTCTTTATCCCAAGTGCATTCACAGATAGCAAGATGTAAGCTAAACTGGAAAAGCTTTAAGAAAACGGCCATTTCGAAGCTAATTGTCTATGCATGCAAGTAAACATTCATCCTTTAAGCATCACAAAGCTTGGTTCTGTGCTTAGTCCTATGTACATTTGTTATGAATGCGCTTTATTGTAATTTTGAACTAATCACTATAGATTTTTTCTAGTTCTGCCAAATTAAACTCAAAGAACAGCCTCAAATATGACCCAGATGGGACTCGAACCCACAATCCTCAGCTCGAAGGCTGATGCCTTATCCATTTGAGGCCACTGGACCCTTTAGTTGTCTTATCTCAAGTGCATTCACAGATAGCAAGATGTAAGCTAAACTGGAAAAGCTTTAAGAAAAGCGGCCAGTTCGAAGCTAATTATCTGTCGCATTCAGGTAAACTTTTACCCTTTAAGCATCACAAAGCTCTGTTCTTTGCTAAGTCCTATGTACATTTGTTATGACTATTTTGCAACTATCAGCTTATCACTATAGATTTTTTTGTGCACCCAACTGAAACTCAAAGAACAGCCTCAAAGATGACCAAGATGGGCTTCAAACCTACAGGCCTCATCTCTGAAGGCTTATCTGTCGGGACACTAGGATTTGGTGGCCCTTGCATTCCTGAACAATTTGATGTAATCAAAGCAAAGGTCACATTCAGAAGGCTTCAAGTTTTACACTAATTCTTGTTTCGTGTGCAGCTAAAGATGTTTTTGAAGGCGACCCAGGTGGGACTTGAACCCACAATCCCCAGCTCCGGAGGCTGATGCCTTATCCATTAGGCCACTGGGCCCTTATTTCTCTCTTTAAGTAAACTAAACTGCAAGTTCGAAGATAATTGTCTATCGCATGCAAGTAAACTTTCATCCTTTAAGCATCACAACGCTTGGTTCTGTGCTTAGTCCTATGTACATTTGTTATGGCTATATTGTAATTTTAAACTAATCACTATAGATTTTTGTAGTTCTGCCAACTTAACCTCAAAGAACTGCCTCAAATATGACCCAGATGGGACTCGAACCCACAATCCTCAGCTCCGAAGGCTGATGCCTTATCCATTAGGCCACTGGGCCCTTATTTGACTCTTTATCCCAAGTGCATTCACAGATAGCAATATGTCCAAGCTAAACTGGAAAAGCTTTAAGAAAGCGGCCATTTCGAAGCTAATTGTCTGTCCATGCATGTAAAGCTTTAATCCTTAAGCATCACAAGCTTGGTTCTGTGCTTAGTTCTATGTACATTTGTTATGGCTATATTGTAATTTTTGAACTAATCACTATTGATTTTTTTTGGTTCTGCCAAAATTAAACTCAAAGAACAGCCTCAAATATGACCCAGATGGGACTCAGAACCCACAATCCTCAGCTCCAGAAGGCTGATGCCTTATCCATTAGCCACTGGGCCCTTTATTTGACTTTTATCCAAGTGCATTCACAGATAGCAATATGTAAGCTAAACTGGAAAAGCTTTAAACGGCCATTTCGAAGCTAATTGTCTGTTGCATGCATAAGTAAACTTTTATCATCCTAGCGCTTGGTTCTGTGCTTAGTTCTATGTACATTTGTTATGGCTATATTGTAATTTTGAACTAATCACTATTGATTTTTTTGGTTCTGCCAACTTAAACTCAAAGAACTGCCTCAAATATGACCCAGATGGGACTCGAACCCACAATCCTCAGCTCCGAAGGCTGATGCCTTATCCATTAGGCCACTGGGCCCTTATTTGTCTTTATCCAAGTGCATTCACAGATAGCAATATGTAAGCTAAACTGGGAAAGCTTTAAGAAAACGGTCATTTCGAAGCTAATTGTCTGTCGCATGCAAGTAAACTTTCAACCTTTAAGCATCACAAGGCTTGGTTCTGTGCTTAGTCCTATGTATATTTGTAATGGCTATATTGTAATTTTGAAGTAATCACTATATAGATTTTTCTGGTTCTGCCAACTTAAACTCAAAGAACAGCCTCAAATATGACCCAGATGGGACTCGAACCCACAATCCTCAGCTCGAAGGCTGATGCCTTATCCATTAGGCCACTGGGCCCTTTATTTATCTTTATCCAAGTGCATTCACAGATAGCAATATGTAAGCTAAACTGGAAAAGCTTTAAGAAAACGGCCATTTCGAAGCTAATTGTCTGTCGTACGCAAGTAAACTTTCATCCTTTAAGCATCACAACACTTGGTTCTGTGCTTAGTCCTATGTACATTTGTTATTGGCTATATTGTAATTTTGAACTAATCACTATAGATTTTTTCTAGTTCTGCCAAATTAACCTCAAAGAACAGCCTCAAATATGACCCAGATGGGACTCGAACCCACAATCCTCAGCTCCGAAGGCTGATGCCTTATCCATTAGGCCACTGGGCCCTTTAGTTCTCTTATCCCAAGTGCATTCACAGATAGCAAGATATAAGCTAAACTGGAAAAGCTTTAAGAAAACGGCCAGTTCTGAAGCTAATTATCTGTCGCATTCAGGTAAACTTTTACCCTTTAAGCATCACAAAGCTCTGTTCTTTGCTAAGTCCTATGTACATTTGTTATGACTATTTTGCAACTATCAGCTTATCACTATAGATTTTTTTTTGTGCACCCAACTGAAACTCAAAGAACAGCCTCAAAGATGACCAAGATGGGCTTCAAACCTACAGGCCTCATCTCTGAGAAGCTTATCTGTCGGGACACTAGGATTTGGTGGCCCTTGCATTCCTGAACAATTTGATGTAATCAAAGCAAAGTCACATTCAGAAGGCTTCAAGTTTTACACTAATTCTTGTTTCGTGTGCAGCTAAAGATGTTTTTTGAAGAGCGACCCAGGTGGGACTTGAACCCACAATCCCCAGCTCCGGAGGCTGATGCTTATCCATTAGGCCACTGGGCCCTTTTTTCTCTTTAAGTAAACTGCCAGTTCGAAGATAATTGTCTGTCTATGCATGCAAGTAAACTTTCATCCTTTAAGCATCACAACGCTTGGTTCTGTGCTTAGTCCTATGTACATTTGTTATGGCTATATTGTAATTTTAAACTAATCACTATAGATTTTTTCTAGTTCTGCCAAATTAACCTCAAAGAACAGCCTCAAATATGACCCAGATGGGACTCGAACCCACAATCCTCAGCTCGAAGGCTGATGCCTTATCCATTAGGCCACTGGGCCCTTATTTGACTTTATCCCAAGTGCATTCACAGATAGCAATATGTAAGCTAAACTGGAAAAGCTTTAAGAAAACGGCCAGTTCGAAGCTAATTATCTGTCGCATTCAGGTAAACTTTTACCCTTTAAGCATCACAAAGCTCTGTTCTTTGCTAAGTCCTATGTACATTTGTTATGACTATTTTGCAACTATCAGCTTATCACTATAGATTTTTTGTGCACCCAACTGAAACTCAAAGAACAGCCTCAAAGATGACCAAGATGGGCTTCAAACCTACAGGCCTCATCTCTGAAGGCTTATCTGTCGGGACACTAGGATTTGGTGGCCCTTGCATTCTGAGACAATTTGATGCAATCAAAGCAAGGTCACATTCAGAAGGCTTCAAGTTTTACACTAATTCCGTGTGCAGCTAAAGATGTTTTTTGAAGACGACCCAGGTCTGAAACCCACAATCCCCAGCTCCGGAGGCTGATGCCTTATCCATTAGGCCACTGGGCCCTTTTTTCTCTTTAAGTAAACTGCCAGTTCGAAGATAATTGTCTATCGCATGCAAGTAAACTTTCATCCTTTAAGCATCACTGGCGCTTGGTTCTGTGCTTAGTCCTATGTACATTTGTTATGGCTATATTGTAATTTTGAACTAATCACTATTGATTTTTTTGGTTCTGCCAACTTAAACTCAAAGAACTGCCTCAAATATGACCCAGATGGGACTCGAACCCACAATCCTCAGCTCGAAGGCTGATGCCTTATCCATTAGGCCACTGGGCCCTTATTTGACTTTATCCAAGTGCATTCACAGATAGCAATATGTAAGCTAAACTGGAAAAGCTTTAAGAAAAAGTGGCCATTTGAAGCTAATTGTCTGTCGCATGCAAGTAAACTTTCAACCTTTAATCATCACAAGGCTTTGGTTCTGTGCTTAGTTCTATGTACATTTGTTATGGCTATATTGTAATTTTGAACTAATCACTATTGATTTTTTTGGTTCTGCCAACTTAAACTCAATGAACTGCCTCAAATATGACCCAGATGGGACTCGAACCCACAATCCTCAGCTCCGAAGGCTGATGCCTTATCCATTAGGCCACTGGGCCCTTATTTGTCTTTATCCAAGTGCATTCACAGATAGCAATATGTAAGCTAAACTGGGAAAGCTTTAAGAAAGCAGTCATTTGAAGCTAATTGTCTGTCGCATGCAAGTAAACTTTCAACCTTTAAGCATCACAAGGCTTGGTTCTGTGCTTAGTCCTATGTATATTTGTAATGGCTATATTGTAATTTTTGAAGTAATCACTATAGATTTTTCTGGTTCTGCCAACTTAAACTCAAAGAACAGCCTCAAATATGACCCAGATGGGACTCGAACCCACAATCCTCAGCTCGAGAAGGCTGATGCCTTATCCATTAGGCCACTGGGCCCTTATTTGACTTTATCCAAGTGCATTCACAGATAGCAATATGTAAGCTAAACTGGAAAAGCTTTAAGAAAAGCGGCCAGTTCGAAGCTAATTATCTGTCGCATTCAGGTAAACTTTTACCCTTTAAGCATCACAAAGCTCTGTTCTTTGCTAAGTCCTATGTACATTTGTTATGGCTATTTTGCAACTATCAGCTTATCACTATAGATTTTTTTTTGTGCACCCAACTGAAACTCAAAGAACAGCCTCAAAGATGACCAAGATGGGCTTCAAACCTACAGGCCTCATCTCTGAAGGCTTATCTGTCGGGACACTAGGATTTGGTGGCCCTTGCATTCTGAACAATTTGATGTAATCAAAGCAAGGTCACATTCAGAAGGCTTCAAGTTTTTACTAATTCTTGTTTCGTGTGCAGCTAAAGATGTTTTTGAAGACGACCCAGGTGGGACTTGAACCCACAATCCCCAGCTCCGGAGGCTGATGCCTTATCCATTAGGCCACTGGGCCCTTTTTTTCTCTTTTAAGTAAACTGCCAGTTCGAAGATAATTGTCTATCGCATGCAAGTAAACTTTCACTTTAAGCATCACAACGCTTGGTTCTGTGCTTAGTCCTATGTACATTTGTTATGGCTATATTGTAATTTTGAACTAATCACTATAGATTTTTGTAGTTCTGCCAACTTAAACTCAAAGAACTGCCTCAAATATGACCCAGATGGGACTCGAACCCACAATCCTCAGCTCAAGGCTGATGCCTTATCCATTAGGCCACTGGGCCCTTATTTGTCTTTATCCAAGTGCATTCACAGATAGCAATATGTAAGCTAAACTGGAAAAGCTTTAAGAAAAGCAGTCATTTAAATCAAGCTAATTGTCTGTCGCATGCAAGTAAACTTTCAACCTTTAAGCATCACAAGGCTTGGTTCTGTGCTTAGTCCTATGTATATTTGTAATGGCTATATTGTAATTTTGAAGTAATCACTATAGATTTTTCTGGTTCTGCCAACTTAAACTCAAAGAACAGCCTCAAATATGACCCAGATGGGACTCGAACCCACAATCCTCAGCTCCGAAGGCTGATGCCTTATCCATTAGGCCACTGGGCCTTTATTTGTCTTATCCCAAGTGCATTCACAGATAGCAAGATGTAAGCTAAACTGGAAAAGCTTTAAGAAGCGGCCATTTGAAGCTAATTGTCTATCGCATGCAAGTAAACATTCATCCTTTAAGCATCACAACACTTGGTTCTGTGCTTAGTCCTATGTACATTTGTTATGGCTATATTGTAATTTTGAACTAATCACTATAGATTTTTTCTAGTTCTGCCAAATTAACCTCAAAGAACAGCCTCAAATATGACCCAGATGGGACTCGAACCCACAATCCTCAGCTCCGAAGGCTGATGCCTTATCCATTAGGCCACTGGGCCCTTTAGTTCTCTTATCCAAGTGCATTCACAGATAGCAAGATGTAAGCTAAACTGGAAAAGCTTTAAGAAAACGGCCATTTGAAGCTAATTATCTGTCGCATTCAGGTAAACTTTTACCCTTTAAGCATCACAAAGCTCTGTTCTTTTGCTAAGTCCTATGTACATTTGTTATGACTATTTTGCAACTATCAGCTTATCACTATAGATTTTTTTGTGCACCCAACTGAAACTCAAAGAACAGCCTCAAAGATGACCAAGATGGGACTCAAACCTACAGGCCTCATCTCTGAAGGCTTATCTGTCGGGACACTAGGATTTGGTGGCCCTTGCATTCACAACAATTTGATGTAATCAAAGCAAGGTCACATTCAGAAGGCTTCAAGTTTTACACTAATTCTTGTTTTATTGTGCAGCTAAAGATGTTTTTTGAAGACGACCCAGGTGGGACTTGAACCACAACAATCCCAGCTCCGGAGGCTGATGCTGCCTTATCCATTAGGCCACTGGGCCCTTTTTCTCTTTAAGTAAACTGCCAGTTCGAAGATAATTGTCTATCGCATGCAAGTAAACTTTCATCCAGCACAAGCTTGGTTCTGTGCTTCTGTGCTTAGTCTATGTACATTTGTTATGGCTATATTGTAATTTTGAACTAATCACTATTGATTTTTTGTTCTGCCAACTTAAACTCAAAGAACTGCCTCAAATATGACCCAGATGGGACTCGAACCCACAATCCTCAGCTCCGAAGGCTGATGCCTTATCCATTAGGCCACTGGGCCCTTATTTATCTTTATCCAAGTGCATTCACAGATAGCAATATGTAAGCTAAACTGGGAAAGCTTTAAGAAAAAAGCAGTCATTTTCAAGCTAATTGTCTGTCGCATGCAAGTAAACTTTCAACCTTTAAGCATCACAAGGCTTGGTTCTGTGCTTAGTCCTATGTATATTTGTAATGGCTATATTGTAATTTTGAAGTAATCACTATAGATTTTTTCTGGTTCTGCCAACTTAAACTCAAAGAACAGCCTCAAATATGACCCAGATGGGACTCGAACCCACAATCCTCAGCTCCGAAGGCTGATGCCTTATCCATTAGGCCACTGGGCCTTTATTTGTCTTTATCCAAGTGCATTCACAGATAGCAATATGTAAGCTAAACTGGAAAAGCTTTAAGAAAAGCGGCCATTTGAAGCTAATTGTCTATCGCATGCAAGTAAACTTTCAACCTTTAAGCATCACAACACTTGGTTCTGTGCTTAGTCCTATGTACATTTGTTATGGCTATATTGTAATTTTGAACTAATCACTATAGATTTTTTTCTGGTTCTGCCAAATTAAACTCAAAGAACAGCCTCAAATATGACCCAGATGGGACTCGAACCCACAATCCTCAGCTCCGAAGGCTGATGCCTTATCCATTAGGCCACTGGGCCCTTTATTTGTCTTATATCCAAGTGCATTCACAGATAGCAAGATGTAAGCTAAACTGGAAAAGCTTTAAGAAAGCAGCCATTTTGAAGCTAATTGTCTGTCGCATTCAAGTAAACTTTTACCCTTTAAGCATCACAAAGCTCTGTTCTTTGCTAAGTCCTATGTACATTTGTTATGACTATTTTGCAACTATCAGCTTATCACTATAGATTTTTTTTGTGCACCCAACTGAAACTCAAAGAACAGCCTCAAAGATGACCAAGATGGGCTTCAAACCTACAGGCCTCATCTCTGAAGGCTTATCTGTCGGGACACTACAATTTCAGCTCTGAACAGGCTGATGTAATCAAAGCAAGGTCACATTCAGAAGGCTTCAAGTTTTACTAATTCTTGTTTAGTGTGCAGCTAAAGATGTTTTTCACCCAGGTGGGACTTGAACCCACAATCCCCAGCTCCGGAGGCTGATGCCTTATCCAAGCCACTGGGCCCTTTTTCTCTTTAAGTAAACTGCCAGTTGAGAAGATAATTGTCTATCGCATGCAAGTAAACTTTCATCCTTTAAGCATCACTGGCGCTTGGTTCTGTGCTGTAGTCCTATGTACATTTGTTATGGCTATATTGTAGTTTTAAACTAATCACTATAGATTTTTTTTGGTTCTGCCAACTTAAACTCAAAGAACAGCCTCAAATATGACGCAGATGGGACTCGAACCCACAATCCTCAGCTCCGAAGGCTGATGCCTTATCCATTAGGCCACTGGGCCCTTATTTGTCTTTATCCAAGTGCATTCACAGATAGCAATATGTAAGCTAAACTGGGAAAGCTTTAAGAAAACGGCCATTTCAAGCTAATTGTCTGTCGCATGCAAGTAAACTTTCAACCTTTAAGCATCACAAGGCTTGGTTCTGTGCTTAGTCCTATGTATATTTGTTATGGCTATATTGTAATTTCGAAGTAATCACTATAGATTTTTTCTGGTTCTGCCAACTTAAACTCAAAGAACAGCCTCAAATATGACCCAGATGGGACTCGAACCCACAATCCTCAGCTCCGAAGGCTGATGCCTTATCCATTGAGCCACTGGGCCCTTATTTTATCTTATCCCAAGTGCATTCACAGATAGCAAGATGTAAGCTAAACTGGAAAAGCTTTAAGAAAGCGGTCATTTGAAGCTAATTGTCTATCGCATGCAAGTAAACTTTCATCCTTTAAGCATCACAACACTTGGTTCTGTGCTTAGTCCTATGTACATTTGTTATTGCTATATTGTAATTTTGAACTAATCACTATAGATTTTTTTCTAGTTCTGCCAAATTAACCTCAAAGAACAGCCTCAAATATGACCCAGATGGGACTCGAACCCACAATCCTCAGCTCGAAGGCTGATGCCTTATCCATTAGGCCACTGGGCCCTTTAGTTGTCTTATCCAAGTGCATTCACAGATAGCAAGATGTAAGCTAAACTGGAAAAGCTTTAAGAAAACGGCCAGTTCGAAGCTAATTATCTGTCGCATTCAGGTAAACTTTTACCCTTTAAGCATCACAAAGCTCTGTTCTTTGCTAAGTCCTATGTACATTTGTTATGACTATTTTGCAACTATCAGCTTATCACTATAGATTTTTTTGTGCACCCAACTGAAACTCAAAGAACAGCCTCAAAGATGACCAAGATGGGCTTCAAACCTACAGGCCTCATCTCTGAAGGCTTATCTGTCGGGACACTAGGATTTGGTGGCCCTTGCATTCACTGAACAATTTGATGTAATCAAAGCAAGGTCACATTCAGAAGGCTTCAAGTTTTACACTAATTCTTGTTTCGTGTGCAGCTAAAGATGTTTTTGAAGACGACCCAGGTGGGACTTGAACCCACAATCCCCAGCTCGGAGGCTGATGCCTTATCCATTAGGCCACTGGGCCCTTTTTTTCTTTAAGTAAACTGCCAGTTCGAAGATAATTGTCTATCGCATGCAAGTAAACTTTCATTCTTTAAGCATCACTGGCGCTTGGTTCTGTGCTTAGTCCTATGTACATTTGTTATGGCTATATTGTAATTTTGAACTAATCACTATAGATTTTTGTAGTTCTGCCAACTTAAACTCAAAGAACAGCCTCAAATATGACCCAGATGGGACTCGAACCCACAATCCTCAGCTCCGAAGGCTGATGCCTTATCCATTAGGCCACTGGGCCCTTATTTGACTTTATCCAAGTGCATTCACAGATAGCAATATGTAAGCTAAACTGGAAAAGCTTTAAGAAAGCGGCCATTTTGAAGCTAATTGTCTGTATCATGCAAGTAAACTTTCAACCTTTAAGCATCACAAGGCTTGGTTCTGTGCTTAGTCCTATGTATATTTGTAATGGCTATATTGTAATTTTGAACTAATCACTATAGATTTTTTTTTGGTTCTGCCAACTTAAACTCAAAGAACAGCCTCAAATATGACCCAGATGGGACTCGAACCCACAATCCTCAGCTCCGAAGGCTGATGCCTTATCCATTAGGCCACTGGGCCCTTATTTGTCTTTATCCAAGTGCATTCACAGATAGCAATATGTAAGCTAAACTGGAAAAGCTTTAAGAAAAGCAGCCATTTGAAGCTAATTGTCTATCGCATGCAAGTAAACATTCATCCTTTAAGCATCACAAGGCTTGGTTCTGTGCTTAGTCCTATGTACATTTGTTATTGCTATATTGTAATTTTGAACTAATCACTATAGATTTTTTCTAGTTCTGCCAAATTAAACTCAAAGAACAGCCTCAAATATGACCCAGATGGGACTCGAACCCACAATCCTCAGCTCGAAGGCTGATGCCTTATCCATTAGGCCACTGGGCCCTTTAGTTGTCTTTATCCAAGTGCATTCACAGATAGCAAGATGTAAGCTAAACTGGAAAAGCTTTTAAGAAAACGGCCAGTTGAAGCTAATTATCTGTCGCATTCAGGTAAACTTTTACCCTTTAAGCATCACAAAGCTCTGTTCTTTGCTAAGTCCTATGTACATTTGTTATGACTATTTTGCAACTATCAGCTTATCACTATAGTTTTTTGTGCACCCAACTGAAACTCAAAGAACAGCCTCAAAAGATGACCAAGATGGGCTTCAAACCTACAGGCCTCATCTCAAAGGCTTATCTGATGGGACACTAGGATTTGGTCCTTGCATTCTGAACAATTTGATGTAATCAAAGCAAGGTCACATTCAGAAGGCTTCAGTTTTACACTAATTCTTGTTTCTTGTGCAGCTAAAGATGTTTTTGAAGACGACCCAGGTGGGACTTGAACCCACAATCCCCAGCTCGGAGGCTGATGCCTTATCCATTAGGCCACTGGGCCCTTTTTCTCTTTAAGTAAACTGCCAGTTGAAGATAATTGTCTATCGCATGCAAGTAAACTTTCATCCTTTAAGCATCACAACGCTTGGTTCTGTGCTTAGTCCTATGTACATTTGTTATGGCTATATTGTAATTTTGAACTAATCACTATTGATTTTTTTAGTTCTGCCAACTTAAACTCAAAGAACTGCCTCAAATATGACCCAGATGGGACTCAAACCCACAATCCTCAGCTCCGAAGGCTGATGCCTTATCCATTAGGCCACTGGGCCCTTATTTGTCTTTATCCAAGTGCATTCACAGATAGCAATATGTAAGCTAAACTGGGAAAGCTTTAAGAAAACGGTGTCATTTCGAAAGCTAATTGTCTGTGCATGCAAGTAAACTTTCAACCTTTAAGCATCACAAGGCTTGGTTCTGTGCTTAGTCCTATGTATATTTGTAATGGCTATATTGTAATTTTGAAGTAATCACTATAGATTTTTCTGGTTCTGCCAACTTAAACTCAAAGAACAGCCTCAAATATGACCCAGATGGGACTCGAACCCACAATCCTCAGCTCGAAGGCTGATGCCTTATCCATTAGGCCACTGGGCCTTTATTTGTCTTTATCCAAGTGCATTCACAGATAGCAATATGTAAGCTAAACTGGAAAAGCTTTAAGAAAGCAGCCATTTGAAGCTAATTGTCTGTCGCATGCAAGTAAACTTTCATCCATCATCACAAGGCTTGGTTCTGTGCTTAGTCCTATGTACATTTGTTATGGCTATATTGTAATTTTGAACTAATCACTATAGATTTTTCTAGTTCTGCCAAATTAAACTCAAAGAACAGCCTCAAATATGACCCAGATGGGACTCGAACCCACAATCCTCAGCTCCGAAGGCTGATGCCTTATCCATTAGGCCACTGGGCCCTTATTTGTCTTTATCCAAGTGCATTCACAGATAGCAATATGTAAGCTAAACTGGAAAAGCTTTAAGAAAACGGCCATTTTGAAGCTAATTGTCTGTCGCATTCAGGTAAACTTTTACCCTTTAAGCATCACAAAGCTCTGTTCTGTGCTAAGTCCTATGTACATTTGTTATGGCTATATTGTAATTTTCAGCTTATCACTATAGATTTTTGCACCCAACTGAAACTGCCAACAGCCTCAAAGATGACCAAGATGGGCCTCAAACCTAAGGCCTCACTCAGAAGGCTTATCTCGGGGACACTAATTTTGGTGGCCCTTGCAGCTCCGAACAGGCTGATGCCTTATCCATTAGGCCACTAACTGGGCAGCCTTTTTTGTCTTTATCCAAGTGCACTTGAACCAGATCCCACAGCAATATGCTGATGCCTTATCCATTAAACCTTTTTCTCTTTAAGTAAACTGCCAGTTCGAAGATAATTGTCTATCGCATGCAAGTAAACTTTCATCCTTTAAGCATCACAAGGCTTGGTTCTGTGCTTAGTTCTATGTACATTTGTAATGGCTATATTGTAATTTTGAACTAATCACTATAGATTTTTTTGGTTCTGCCAACTTAAACTCAAAGAACTGCCTCAAATATGACCCAGATGGGACTCGAACCCACAATCCTCAGCTCGAGGCTGATGCCTTATCCATTAGGCCACTGGGCCCTTATTTGTCTTTATCCAAGTGCATTCACAGATAGCAATATGTAAGCTAAACTGGAAAAGCTTTAAGAAAACAGCCATTTGAAGCTAATTGTCTATCGCATGCAAGTAAACTTTCATCCTTTAAGCATCACAAGGCTTGGTTCTGTGCTTAGTCCTATGTACATTTGTTATTGCTATATTGTAATTTTGAACTAATCACTATAGATTTTTTCTGGTTCTGCCAAATTAAACTCAAAGAACAGCCTCAAATATGACCCAGATGGGACTCGAACCCACAATCCTCAACTCCGAAAGCTGATGCCTTATCCATTAGGCCACTGGGCCCTTTAGGTCTCTTATCCCAAGTGCATTCACAGATAGCAAGATGTAAGCTAAACTGGAAAAGCTTTAAGAAAGCAGCCAGTTCGAAGCTAATTATCTGTCGCATTCAGGTAAACTTTTACCCTTTAAGCATCACAAAGCTCTGTTCTTTGCTAAGTCCTATGTACATTTGTTATGACTATTTTGCAACTATCAGCTTATCACTATAGATTTGTTTTGTGCACCCAACTGAAACTCAAAGAACAGCCTCAAAGATGACCAAGATGGGCTTCAAACCTACAGGTTTCATCTCTGAAGGCTTATCTGTCGGGACACTAGGATTTGGTGGCCCTTGCATTCTGACAATTTGATGTAATCAAAGCAAGGTCACATTCAGAAGGCTTCAAGTTTTACACTAATTCTTGTTGTTTCGTGTGCAGCTAAAGATGTTTTTTGAAGACGACCCAGGTGGGACTTGAACCCACAATCCCCAGCTCCGGAGGCTGATGCCTTATCCATTAGGCCACTGGGCCCTTTTTTCTTTAAGTAAACTGCCAGTTCGAAGATAATTGTCTATCGCATGCAAGTAAACTTTCATCCTTTAAGCATCACTGGCTTGGTTCTGTGCTTAGTCCTATGTACATTTGTTATGGCTATATTGTAATTTTGAACTAATCACTATTGATTTTTTTGGTTCTGCCAACTTAAACTCAATGAACTGCCTCAAATATGACCCAGATGGGACTCGAACCCACAATCCTCAGCTCCAGAAGGCTGATGCCTTATCCATTAGGCCACTGGGCCCTTATTTGTCTTTATCCAAGTGCATTCACAGATAGCAATATGTAAGCTAAACTGGGAAAGCTTTAAGAAAACGGCCATTTGAAGCTAATTGTCTATCGCATGCAAGTAAACATTCATCCTTTAAGCATCACAACACTTGGTTCTGTGCTTAGTCCTATGTACATTTGTTATTGCTATATTGTAATTTTGAACTAATCACTATAGATTTTTTCTAGTTCTGCCAAATTAACCTCAAAGAACAGCCTCAAATATGACCCAGATGGGACTCGAACCCACAATCCTCAGCTCCGAAGGCTGATGCCTTATCCATTAGGCCACTGGGCCCTTTAGTTCTCTTATCCCAAGTGCATTCACAGATAGCAAGATGTAAGCTAAACTGGAAAAGCTTTAAGAAAACAGCCAGTTCGAAGCTAATTATCTGTCGCATTCAGGTAAACTTTTACCCTTTAAGCATCACAAAGCTCTGTTCTTTGCTAAGTCCTATGTACATTTGTTATGACTATTTTGCAACTATCAGCTTATCACTATAGATTTTTTTGTGCACCCAACTGAAACTCAAAGAACAGCCTCAAAGATGACCAAGATGGGCTTCAAACCTACAGGCCTCATCTCTGAAGGCTTATCTGTCGGGACACTAGGATTTGGTGGCCCTTGCATTCTGAACAATTTGATGTAATCAAAGCAAGGTCACATTCAGAAGGCTTCAAGTTTTACACTAATTCTTGTTTCGTGTGCAGCTAAAGATGTTTTTTGAAGACGACCCAGGTGGGACTTGAACCCACAATCCCCAGCTCCGGAGGCTGATGCCTTATCCATTAGGCCACTGGGCCCTTTTTTCTCTTTAAGTAAACTGCCAGTTCGAAGATAATTGTCTATCGCATGCAAGTAAACTTTCATCCTTTAAGCATCACAACGCTTGGTTCTGTGCTTAGTCCTATGTACATTTGTTATGGCTATATTGTAATTTTAAACTAATCACTATAGATTTTTTGTAGTTCTGCCAAATTAACCTCAAAGAACAGCCTCAAATATGACCCAGATGGGACTCGAACCCACAATCCTCAGCTCCGAAGGCTGATGCCTTATCCATTAGGCCACTGGGCCCTTATTTGACTTTATCCAAGTGCATTCACAGATAGCAATATGTAAGCTAAACTGGAAAAGCTTTAAGAAAACGGCCATTTGAAGCTAATTGTCTGTCATGCATATGCAAGTAAACTTTTATCATCACAACGCTTGGTTCTGTGCTTAGTTCTATGTACATTTGTTATGGCTATATTGTAATTTTGAACTAATCACTATTGATTTTTTTTGGTTCTGCCAACTTAAACTCAAAGAACTGCCTCAAATATGACCCAGATGGGACTCGAACCCACAATCCTCAGCTCCGAAGGCTGATGCCTTATCCATTAGGCCACTGGGCCCTTATTTGTCTTTATCCAAGTGCATTCACAGATAGCAATATGTAAGCTAAACTGGAAAAGCTTTAAGAAAACGGTCATTTCGAAGCTAATTGTCTGTCGCATGCAAGTAAACTTTCAACCTTTAAGCATCACAAGGCTTGGTTCTGTGCTTAGTCCTATGTATATTTGTAATGGCTATATTGTAATTTTGAAGTAATCACTATAGATTTTTTCTGGTTCTGCCAACTTAAACTCAAAGAACAGCCTCAAATATGACCCAGATGGGACTCGAACCCACAATCCTCAGCTCCGAAGGCTGATGCCTTATCCATTAGGCCACTGGGCCCTTATTTGTCTTTATCCAAGTGCATTCACAGATAGCAATATGTAAGCTAAACTGGAAAAGCTTTAAGAAAACGGCCATTTCGAAGCTAATTGTCTGTCGCATGCAAGTAAACTTTCAACCTTTAAGCATCACAACGGCTTGGTTCTGTGCTTAGTCCTATGTACATTTGTTATGGCTATATTGTAATTTTGAACTAATCACTATAGATTTTTTTAGTTCTGCCAACTTAAACTCAAAGAACAGCCTCAAATATGACCCAGATGGGACTCGAACCCACAATCCTCAGCTCCGAAGGCTGATGCCTTATCCATTAGGCCACTGGGCCCTTATTTGTCTTTATCCAAGTGCATTCACAGATAGCAATATGTAAGCTAAACTGGGAAAGCTTTAAGAAAACGGTCATTTCGAAGCTAATTGTCTGTCGCATGCAAGTAAACTTTCAACCTTTAAGCATCACAAGGCTTGGTTCTGTGCTTAGTCCTATGTATATTTGTAATGGCTATATTGTAATTTTGAAGTAATCACTATAGATTTTTCTGGTTCTGCCAACTTAAACTCAAAGAACAGCCTCAAATATGACCCAGATGGGACTCGAACCCACAATCCTCAGCTCCGAAGGCTGATGCCTTATCCATTAGGCCACTGGGCCCTTTAGTTGTCTTATCCCAAGTGCATTCACAGATAGCAAGATGTAAGCTAAACTGGAAAAGCTTTAAGAAAACGGCCATTTCGAAGCTAATTGTCTATCGCATGCAAGTAAACATTCATCCTTTAAGCATCACAACACTTGGTTCTGTGCTTAGTCCTATGTACATTTGTTACTGCTGCTATATTGTAATTTTGAACTAATCACTATAGATTTTTTTCTAGTTCTGCCAAATTAACCTCAAAGAACAGCCTCAAATATGACCCAGATGGGACTCGAACCCACAATCCTCAGCTCCGAAGGCTGATGCCTTATCCATTAGGCCACTGGGCCCTTTAGTTCTCTTATCCCAAGTGCATTCACAGATAGCAAGATGTAAGCTAAACTGGAAAAGCTTTAAGAAAACGGCCAGTTCGAAGCTAATTATCTGTCGCATTCAGGTAAACTTTTACCCTTTAAGCATCACAAAGCTCTGTTCTTTGCTAAGTCCTATGTACATTTGTTATGACTATTTTGCAACTATCAGCTTATCACTATAGATTTTTTTTGTGCACCCAACTGAAACTCAAAGAACAGCCTCAAAGATGACCAAGATGGGCTTCAAACCTACAGGCCTCATCTCCGAAGGCTTATCTGTCGGGACACTAGGATTTGGTGGCCTTGCATTCCTGAACAATTTGATGTAATCAAAGCAAGGTCACATTCAGAAGGCTTCAAGTTTTACACTAATTCTTGTTTCGTGTGCAGCTAAAGATGTTTTTTGAAGACGACCCAGGTGGGACTTGAACCCACAATCCCCAGCTCCGGAGGCTGATGCCTTATCCATTAGGCCACTGGGCCCTTTTTCTCTTTAAGTAAACTGCCAGTTCGAAGATAATTGTCTATCGCATGCAAGTAAACTTTCATCCTTTAAGCATCCTGGCAGCTTGGTTCTGTGCTTCTGTGCTTAGTCCTATGTACATTTGTTATGGCTATATTGTAATTTTGAACTAATCACTATTGATTTTTTTGGTTCTGCCAACTTAAACTCAATGAACTGCCTCAAATATGACCCAGATGGGACTCGAACCCACAATCCTCAGCTCCGAAGGCTGATGCCTTATCCATTAGGCCACTGGGCCCTTATTTGTCTTTATCCAAGTGCATTCACAGATAGCAATATGTAAGCTAAACTGGAAAAGCTTTAAGAAAACAGCCATTTCGAAGCTAATTGTCTGTCGCATGCAAGAAAACTTTCAACCTTTAAGCATCACAAGGCTTGGTTCTGTGCTTAGTCCTATGTATATTTGTAATGGCTATATTGTAATTTTGAAGTAATCACTATAGATTTTTCTGGTTCTGCCAAGTTAAACTCAAAGAACAGCCTCAAATATGACCCAGATGGGACTCGAACCCACAATCCTCAGCTCCGAAGGCTGATGCCTTATCCATTAGGCCACTGGGCCCTTTAGTTGTCTTATCCCAAGTGCATTCACAGATAGCAAGATGTAAGCTAAACTGGAAAAGCTTTAAGAAAACGGCCATTTGAAGCTAATTGTCTATCGCATGCAAGTAAACATTCATCCTTTAAGCATCACAACACTTGGTTCTGTGCTTAGTCCTATGTACATTTGTTATTGCTATATTGTAATTTTGAACTAATCACTATAGATTTTTCTAGTTCTGCCAAATTAACCCCAAAGAACAGCCTCAAATATGACCCAGATGGGACTCGAACCCACAATCCTCAGCTCCGAAGGCTGATGCCTTATCCATTAGGCCACTGGGCCCTTTAGTTGTCTTATCCCAAGTGCATTCACAGATAGCAAGATGTAAGCTAAACTGGAAAAGCTTTAAGAAAGCGGCCAGTTTGAAGCTAATTATCTGTCGCATTCAGGTAAACTTTTACCCTTTAAGCATCACAAAGCTCTGTTCTTTGCTAAGTCCTATGTACATTTGTTATGACTATTTTGCAACTATCAGCTTATCACTATAGATTTTTTTGTGCACCCAACTGAAACTCAAAGAACAGCCTCAAAGATGACCAAGATGGGCTTCAAACCTACAGGCCTCATCTCTGAAGGCTTATCTGTCGGGACACTAGGATTTGGTGGCCCTTGCATTCTGAACAATTTGATGTAATCAAAGCAAGGTCACATTCAGAAGGCTTCAAGTTTTACACTAATTCTTGTTTCGTGTGCAGCTAAAGATGTTTTTGAAGACGACCCAGGTGGGACTTGAACCCACAATCCCCAGCTCCGGAGGCTGATGCCTTATCCATTAGGCCACTGGGCCCTTTTTCTCTTTAAGTAAACTGCCAGTTCGAAGATAATTGTCTATCGCATGCAAGTAAACTTTCATCCTTTAAGCATCACAACGCTTGGTTCTGTGCTTAGTCCTATGTACATTTGTTATGGCTATATTGTAATTTTGAACTAATCACTATTGATTTTTTTTGGTTCTGCCAACTTAAACTCAATGAACTGCCTCAAATATGACCCAGATGGGACTCGAACCCACAATCCTCAGCTCCGAAGGCTGATGCCTTATCCATTAGGCCACTGGGCCCTTATTTGTCTTTATCCAAGTGCATTCACAGATAGCAATATGTAAGCTAAACTGGAAAAGCTTTAAGAAAACGGCCATTTGAAGCTAATTGTCTATCGCATGCAAGTAAACTTTCATCATCATCACAACGCTTGGTTCTGTGCTTAGTCCTATGTACATTTGTTACTGCTATATTGTAATTTTGAACTAATCACTATTGATTTTTTTTGGTTCTGCCAAATTAAACTCAATGAACTGCCTCAAATATGACCCAGATGGGACTCGAACCCACAATCCTCAGCTCCGAAGGCTGATGCCTTATCCATTAGGCCACTGGGCCCTTTAGCTCTCTTATCCCAAGTGCATTCACAGATAGCAAGATATAAGCTAAACTGGAAAAGCTTTAAGAAAACGGCCAGTTCGAAGCTAATTATCTGTCGCATTCAGGTAAACTTTTACCCTTTAAGCATCACAAAGCTCTGTTCTTTGCTAAGTCCTATGTACATTTGTTATGACTATTTTGCAACTATCAGCTTATCACTATAGATTTTTTGTGCACCCAACTGAAACTCAAAGAACAGCCTCAAAGATGACCAAGATGGGCTTCAAACCTACAGGCCTCATCTCTGAAGGCTTATCTGTCGGGACACTAGGATTTGGTGGCCCTTGCATCACAGACAATTTGATGTAATCAAAGCAAGGTCACATTCAGAAGGCTTCAAGTTTTACACTAATTCTTGTTTCATGTGCAGCTAAAGATGTTTTTGAAGACACCCAGGTGGGACTTGAAACAATCCCCAACCCGGAGGCTGATGCTTATCCATTAGGCCACTGGGCCCTTTTTTCTTTAAGTAAACTGCCAGTTCGAAGATAATTGTCTATCGCATGCAAGTAAACTTTCTCCTTTAAGCATCACAACGCTTGGTTCTGTGCTTAGTCCTATGTACATTTGTTATTGCTATATTGTAATTTTGAATTAATCACTATAGATTTTTTCTGGTTCTGCCAACTTAAACTCAAAGAACTGCCTCAAATATGACCCAGATGGGACTCGAACCCACAATCCTCAGCTCGAAGGCTGATGCCTTATCCATTAGGCCACTGGGCCCTTATTTGTCTTTAGCCAAGTGCATTCACAGATAGAAATATGTAAGCTAAACTGGAAAAGCTTTAAGAAAACAGCCATTTCGAAGCTAATTGTCTGTCGCATGCAAGTAAACATTCATCCTTTAAGCATCACAACACTTGGTTCTGTGCTTAGTCCTATGTACATTTGTTATTGCTATATTGTAATTTTGAACTAATCTCTATAGATTTTTTCTAGTTCTGCCAAATTAACCTCAAAGAACAGCCTCAAATATGACCCAGATGGGACTCGAACCCACAATCCTCAGCTCCGAAGGCTGATGCCTTATCCATTAGGCCACTGGGCCCTTTAGGTCTCTTATCCCAAGTGCATTCACAGATAGCAAGATGTAAGCTAAACTGGAAAAGCTTTAAGAAAACGGCCAGTTCGAAGCTAATTATCTGTCGCATTCAGGTAAACTTTTACCCTTTAAGCATCACAAAGCTCTGTTCTTTGCTAAGTCCTATGTACATTTGTTATGACTATTTTGCAACTATCAGCTTATCACTATAGATTTTTTTGTGCACCCAACTGAAACTCAAAGAACAGCCTCAAAGATGACCAAGATGGGCTTCAAACCTACAGGCCTCATCTCTGAAGGCTTATCTGTCGGGACATTAGGATTTGGTGGCCCTTGCATTCTGAACAATTTGATGTAATCAAAGCAAGGTCACATTCAGAAGGCTTCAAGTTTTACACTAATTCTTGTTTCGTGTGCAGCTAAAGATGTTTTTGAAGACGACCCAGGTGGGACTTGAACCCACAATCCCCAGCTCCGGAGGCTGATGCCTTATCCATTAGGCCACTGGGCCCTTTTTTCTCTTTAAGTAAACTGCCAGTTCGAAGATAATTGTCTATCGCATGCAAGTAAACTTTCATCCTTTAAGCATCACAACGCTTGGTTCTGTGCTTAGTCCTATGTACATTTGTTATGGCTATATTGTAATTTTAAACTAATCACTATAGATTTTTTGTAGTTCTGCCAAATTAACCTCAAAGAACAGCCTCAAATATGACCCAGATGGGACTCGAACCCACAATCCTCAGCTCCGAAGGCTGATGCCTTATCCATTAGGCCACTGGGCCCTTATTTGACTTTATCCAAGTGCATTCACAGATAGCAATATGTAAGCTAAACTGGAAAAGCTTTAAGAAAACGGCCATTTCGAAGCTAATTGTCTGTAAATGCGCAAGTAAAAACTTTTATCATCACAACGCTTGGTTCTGTGCTTAGTTCTATGTACATTTGTTATGGCTATATTGTAATTTTGAACTAATCACTATTGATTTTTTTGGTTCTGCCAACTTAAACTCAATGAACTGCCTCAAATATGACCCAGATGGGACTCGAACCCACAATCCTCAGGCTCCGAAGGCTGATGCCTTATCCATTAGGCCACTGGGCCCTTATTTGTCTTTATCCAAGTGCATTCACAGATAGCAATATGTAAGCTAAACTGGGAAAGCTTTAAGAAAACGGTCATTTGAAGCTAATTGTCTGTCGCATGCAAGTAAACTTTCAACCTTTAAGCATCACAAGGCTTGGTTCTGTGCTTAGTCCTATGTATATTTGTAATGGCTATATTGTAATTTTGAAGTAATCACTATAGATTTTTTCTGGTTCTGCCAACTTAAACTCAAAGAACAGCCTCAAATATGACCCAGATGGGACTCGAACCCACAATCCTCAGCTCCGAAGGCTGATGCCTTATCCATTAGGCCACTGGGCCCTTTATTTGTCTTTATCCAAGTGCATTCACAGATAGCAAGATGTAAGCTAAACTGGAAAAGCTTTAAGAAAACGGCCATTTCGAAGCTAATTGTCTATCGCATGCAAGTAAACATTCATCCTTTAAGCATCACAACACTTGGTTCTGTGCTTAGTCCTATGTACATTTGTTATTGCTATATTGTAATTTTGAACTAATCACTATAGATTTTTTTCTAGTTCTGCCAAATTAACCTCAAAGAACAGCCTCAAATATGACCCAGATGGGACTCGAACCCACAATCCTCAGCTCCGAAGGCTGATGCCTTATCCATTAGGCCACTGGGCCCTTTAGTTGTCTTATCCCAAGTGCATTCACAGATAGCAAGATGTAAGCTAAACTGGAAAAGCTTTAAGAAAACGGCCAGTTCGAAGCTAATTATCTGTCGCATTCAGGTAAACTTTTACCCTTTAAGCATCACAAAGCTCTGTTCTTTGCTAAGTCCTATGTACATTTGTTATGACTATTTTGCAACTATCAGCTTATCACTATAGATTTTTTTTGTGCACCCAACTGAAACTCAAAGAACAGCCTCAAAGATGACCAAGATGGGCTTCAAACCTACAGGCCTCATCTCTGAAGGCTTATCTGTCGGGACACTAGGATTTGGTGGCCCTTGCATTCACTGAACAATTTGATGTAATCAAAGCAAGGTCACATTCAGAAGGCTTCAAGTTTTACACTAATTCTTGTTTCGTGTGCAGCTAAAGATGTTTTTTGAAGACGACCCAGGTGGGACTTGAACCCACAATCCCCAGCTCCGGAGGCTGATGCCTTATCCATTAGGCCACTGGGCCCTTTTTTCTCTTTAAGTAAACTGCCAGTTCGAAGCTAATTGTCTATCGCATGCGAGTAAACTTTCATCCTTTAAGCATCACAACGCTTGGTTCTGTGCTTAGTCCTATGTACATTTGTTATGGCTATATTGTAATTTTGAACTAATCACTATAGATTTTTTTTGGTTCTGCCAACTTAAACTCAATGAACTGCCTCAAATATGACCCAGATGGGACTCGAACCCACACAATCCTCAGCTCCGAAGGCTGATGCCTTATCCATTAGGCCACTGGGTCCTAATTTGTCCTTATCCAAGTGCATTCACAGATAGCAATATGTAAGCTAAACTGGAAAAGCTTCAAGAAAACGGCCATTTCGAAGCTAATTGTCTATCGCATGCAAGTAAACTTTCATCCTTTAAGCATCACAACGCTTGGTTCTGTGCTTAGTCCTATGTACATTTGTTATGGCTATATTGTAATTTTGAACTAATCACTATTGATTTTTTGGTTCTGCCAACTTAAACTCAAAGAACTGCCTCAAATATGACCCAGATGGGACTCGAACCCACAATCCTCAGCTCCGAAGGCTGATGCCTTATCCATTAGGCCACTGGGCCCTTTAGTTTCTCTTATCCCAAGTGCATTCACAGATAGCAAGATGTAAGCTAAACTGGAAAAGCTTTAAGAAAACGGCCATTTGAAGCTAATTATCTGTCGCATTCAGGTAAACTTTTACCCTTTAAGCATCACAAAGCTCTGTTCTTTGCTAAGTCCTATGTACATTTGTTATGACTATTTTGCAACTATCAGCTTATCACTATAGATTTTTTTGTGCACCCAACTGAAACTCAAAGAACAGCCTCAAAGATGACCAAGATGGGCTTCAAACCTACAGGCCTCATCTCTGAAGGCTTATCTGTCGGGACACTAGGATTTGGTGGCCCTTGCATTACAGACAATTTGATGTAATCAAAGCAAGGTCACATTCAGAAGGCTTCAAGTTTTACACTAATTCTTGATAGTGTGCAGCTGTATGATTTTTTTTGAAGACGACCCAGGTGGGACTTGAACCCACAATCCCCAGCTCCGGAGGCTGATGCCTTATCCATTAGGCCACTGGGCCCATTTAAGTAAACTGCCAGTTCGAAGATAATTGTCTATCGCATGCAAGTAAACTTTCATCCTTTAAGCATCATCAAACGCTTGGTTCTGTGCTTAGTCCTATGTACATTTGTTATGGCTATATTGTAATTTTGAACTAATCACTATAGATTTTTTCTAGTTCTGCCAAATTAACCTCAAAGAACAGCCTCAAATATGACCCAGATGGGACTCGAACCCACAATCCTCAGCTCCGAAGGCTGATGCCTTATCCATTAGGCCACTGGGCCCTTTAGTTGACTCTTATCCAAGTGCATTCACAGATAGCAAGATGTAAGCTAAACTGGAAAAGCTTTAAGAAAACGGCCAGTTCGAAGCTAATTATCTGTCGCATTCAGGTAAACTTTTACCCTTTAAGCATCACAAAGCTCTGTTCTTTGCTAAGTCCTATGTACATTTGTTATGACTATTTTGCAACTATCAGCTTATCACTATAGATTTTTTTGTTCACCCAACTGAAACTCAAAGAACAGCCTCAAAGATGACCAAGATGGGACTTCAAACCTACAGGCCTCATCTCTGAAGGCTTATCTGTCGGGACACTAGGATTTGGTGGCCCTTGCATTCACAGACAATTTGATGTAATCAAAGCAAGGTCACATTCAGAAGGCTTCAAGTTTTACACTAATTCTTGTTTATGCAGCTAAAGATGTTTTTGAAGACGACCCAGGTGGGACTTGAACCCACAATCCCCAGCCCGGAGGCTGATGCTTATCCATTAGGCCACTGGGCCCTTTTTTCTCTTTAAGTAAACTGCCAGTTCGAAGCTAATTGTCTATCGCATGCAAGTAAACTTTCATCCTTTAAGCATCACAACGCTTGGTTCTGTGCTTAGTCCTATGTACATTTGTTATGGCTGTATTGTAATTTTGAACTAATCACTATAGATTTTTTGTAGTTCTGCCAACTTAAACTCAAAAGAACTGCCTCAAATATGACCCAGATGGGACTCGAACCCACAATCCTCAGCTCCAAAGGCTGATGCCTTATCCATTAGGCCACTGGGTCCTAATTTGTCCTTATCCAAGTGCATTCACAGATAGCAATATGTAAGCTAAACTGGAAAAGCTTCAAGAAAACGGCCATTTCGAAGCTAATTGTCTATCGCATGCAAGTAAACTTTCATCATCACAATGCTTGGTTCTGTGCTTAGTCCTATGTACATTTGTTATGGCTATATTGTAATTTTGAACTAATCACTATTGATTTTTTTGGTTCTGCCAACTTAAACTCAAAGAACAGCCTCAAATATGACCCAGATGGGACTCGAACCCACAATCCTCAGCTCCGAAGGCTGATGCCTTATCCATTAGGCCACTGGGCCCTTTAGTTGTCTTTATCCAAGTGCATTCACAGATAGCAAGATGTAAGCTAAACTGGGAAAGCTTTAAGAAAACGGCCATTTCGAAGCTAATTGTCTATCGCATGCAAGTAAACTTTCAACCTTTAAGCATCACAATGCTTGGTTCTGTGCTTAGTCCTATGTACATTTGTTATGGCTATATTGTAATTTTGAACTAATCACTATTGATTTTTTTTGGTTCTGCCAACTTAAACTCAAAGAACAGCCTCAAATATGACCCAGATGGGACTCGAACCCACAATCCTCAGCTCGAAGGCTGATGCCTTATCCATTAGGCCACTGGGCCCTTATTTGACTTTATCCAAGTGCATTCACAGATAGCAATATGTAAGATAAACTGGAAAAGCTTTAAGAAAACGGCCATTTCAAGCTAATTGTCTGTCGCACGCAAGTAAACAACCTTTATCATCACAACGCTTGGTTCTGTGCTTAGTTCTATGTACATTTGTTATGGCTATATTGTAATTTTGAACTAATCACTATTGATTTTTTTTGGTTCTGCCAACTTAAACTCAAAGAACTGCCTCAAATATGACCCAGATGGGACTCGAACCCACAATCCTCAGCTCAGAAGGCTGATGCCTTATCCATTAGGCCACTGGGCCCTAATTTGTCTTTATCCAAGTGCATTTACAGATAGCAATATGTAAGCTAAACTGGGAAAGCTTTAAGAAAACGGTCATTTGAAGCTAATTGTCTGTCGCATGCAAGTAAACTTTCAACCTTTAAGCATCACAAGGCTTGGTTCTGTGCTTAGTCCTATGTATATTTGTAATGGCTATATTGTAATTTTGAAGTAATCACTATAGATTTTTTCTAGTTCTGCCAAATTAACCTCAAAGAACAGCCTCAAATATGACCCAGATGGGACTCGAACCCACAATCCTCAGCTCCGAAGGCTGATGCCTTATCCATTAGGCCACTGGGCCCTTTAGTTCTCTTATCCCAAGTGCATTCACAGATAGCAAGATGTAAGCTAAACTGGAAAAGCTTTAAGAAAACGGCCAGTTCGAAGCTAATTATCTGTCGCATTCAGGTAAACTTTTACCCTTTAAGCATCACAAAGCTCTGTTCTTTGCTAAGTCCTATGTACATTTGTTATGACTATTTTGCAACTATCAGCTTATCACTATAGATTTTTTTGTGCACCCAACTGAAACTCAAAGAACAGCCTCAAAGATGACCAAGATGGGCTTCAAACCTACAGGCCTCATCTCTGAAGGCTTATCTGTCGGGACACTAGGATTTGGTGGCCCTTGCATTCACAGACAATTTGATGTAATCAAAGCAAGGTCACATTCAGAAGGCTTCAAGTTTTACACTAATTCTTGTTTCGTGTGCAGCTAAAGATGTTTTTTGAAGACGACCCAGGTGGGACTTGAACCCACAATCCCCAGCTCCGGAGGCTGATGCCTTATCCATTAGGCCACTGGGCCTTTTTTCTCTTTAAGTAAACTGCCAGTTCGAAGATAATTGTCTATCGCATGCAAGTAAACTTTCATCCTTTAAGCATCACAACGCTTGGTTCTGTGCTTAGTTCTATGTACATTTGTTATGGCTATATTGTAATTTTGAACTAATCACTATTGATTTTTTTTGGTTCTGCCAACTTAAACTCAATGAACTGCCTCAAATATGACCCAGATGGGACTCGAACCCACAATCCTCAGCTCCGAAGGCTGATGCCTTATCCATTAGGCCACTGGGCCCTTATTTATCTTTATCCAAGTGCATTCACAGATAGCAATATGTAAGCTAAACTGGAAAAGCTTTAAGAAAACGGCCATTTGAAGCTAATTGTCTATCGCATGCAAGTAAACTTCATCCATCATCACAATGCTTGGTTCTGTGCTTAGTCCTATGTACATTTGTTACTGCTATATTGTAATTTTGAACTAATCACTATTGATTTTTTTGGTTCTGCCAACTTAAACTCAAAGAACAGCCTCAAATATGACCCAGATGGGACTCGAACCCACAATCCTCAGCTCGAAGGCTGATGCCTTATCCATTAGGCCACTGGGCCCTTTATTTGTCTTATCCAAGTGCATTCACAGATAGCAAAGATGTAAGCTAAACTGGAAAAGCTTTAAGAAAACGGCCATTTCGAAGCTAATTGTCTATCGCATGCAAGTAAACATTCATCCTTTAAGCATCACAACATTTGGTTCTGTGCTTAGTCCTATGTACATTTGTTATTGCTTTATTGTAATTTTGAACTAATCACTATAGATTTTTTCTAGTTCTGCCAAATTAAACTCAAAGAACAGCCTCAAATATGACCCAGATGGGACTCGAACCCACAATCTCTCAGTCCGAAGGCTGATGCCTTATCCATTAGGCCACTGGGCCCTTTTTCTCTGCATTTAAGTAAACTGTAAGCTAAACTCGAAGATAATTGTCTATCGCATGCAAGTAAACTTTCATCCTTATGGCAGCTTGGTTCTGTGCTTAGTTCTGTGCTTAGTTCTATGTACATTTGTTATGGCTATATTGTAATTTTGAACTAATCACTATTGATTTTTTTGGTTCTGCCAACTTAAACTCAAAGAACTGCCTCAAATATGACCCAGATGGGACTCAGAACCCACAATCCTCAGCTCCGAAGGCTGATGCCTTATCCATTAGGCCACTGGGCCCTTATTTGTCTTTATCCAAGTGCATTCACAGATAGCAATATGTAAGCTAAACTGGGAAAGCTTTAAGAAAACGGTCATTTCGAAGCTAATTGTCTGTCGCATGCAAGTAAACTTTCAACCTTTAAGCATCACAAGGCTTGGTTCTGTGCTTAGTCCTATGTATATTTGTAATGGCTATATTGTAATTTTGAAGTAATCACTATAGATTTTTTCTGGTTCTGCCAACTTAAACTCAAAGAACAGCCTCAAATATGACCCAGATGGGACTCGAACCCACAATCCTCAGCTCCGAAGGCTGATGCCTTATCCATTAGGCCACTGGGCCCTTTAGTTGTCTTATCCCAAGTGCATTCACAGATAGCAAGATGTAAGCTAAACTGGAAAAGCTTTAAGAAAACGGCCATTTCGAAGCTAATTGTCTATCGCATGCAAGTAAACATTCATCCTTTAAGCATCACAACATTTGGTTCTGTGCTTAGTCCTATGTACATTTGTTATTGCTTATATTGTAATTTTGAACTAATCACTATAGATTTTTTCTAGTTCTGCCAAATTAACCTCAAAGAACAGCCTCAAATATGACCCAGATGGGACTCGAACCCACAATCCTCAGCTCCGAAGGCTGATGCCTTATCCATTAGGCCACTGGGCCCTTTAGTTGTCTTATCCCAAGTGCATTCACAGATAGCAAGATGTAAGCTAAACTGGAAAAGCTTTAAGAAAACGGCCAGTTCGAAGCTAATTATCTGTCGCATTCAGGTAAACTTTTACCCTTTAAGCATCACAAAGCTCTGTTCTTTGCTAAGTCCTATGTACATTTGTTATGACTATTTTGCAACTATCAGCTTATCACTATAGATTTTTTTTGTGCACCCAACTGAAACTCAAAGAACAGCCTCAAAGATGACCAAGATGGGCTTCAAACCTACAGGCCTCATCTCTGAAGGCTTATCTGTCGGGACACTAGGATTTGGTGGCCCTTGCATTCACAGACAATTTGATGTAATCAAAGCAAGGTCACATTCAGAAGGCTTCAAGTTTTACACTAATTCTTGTTTCGTGTGCAGCTAAAGATGTTTTTGAAGACGACCCAGGTGGGACTTGAACCCACAATCCCCAGCCCGGAGGCTGATGCCTTATCCATTAGGCCACTGGGCCCTTTTTCTCTTTAAGTAAACTGCCAGTTCGAAGATAATTGTCTATCGCATGCAAGTAAACTTTCATCCTTTAAGCATCACAACGCTTGGTTCTGTGCTTAGTCCTATGTACATTTGTTATGGCTATATTGTAATTTTAAACTAATCACTATAGATTTTTTGTAGTTCTGCCAAATTAACCTCAAAGAACATCCTCAAATATGACCCAGATGGGACTCGAACCCACAATCCTCAGCTCTGAAGGCTGATGCCTTATCCATTAGGCCACTGGGCCCTTATTTGACTTTATCCAAGTGCATTCACAGATAGCAATATGTAAGATAAACTGGAAAAGCTTTAAGAAAACGGCCATTTCGAAGCTAATTGTCCGTCAAATGCAAGTAAGTAAACTTTTATCATCACAACGCTTGGTTCTGTGCTTAGTTCTATGTACATTTGTTATGGCTATATTGTAATTTTGAACTAATCACTATTGATTTTTTTTGGTTCTGCCAACTTAAACTCAATGAACTGCCTCAAATATGACCCAGATGGGACTCGAACCCACAATCCTCAGCTCCGAAGGCTGATGCCTTATCCATTAGGCCACTGGGCCCTTATTTGACTTTATCCAAGTGCATTCACAGATAGCAATATGTAAGATAAACTGGAAAAGCTTTAAGAAAACGGCCATTTGAAGCTAATTGTACGTCGCATGCAAGTAAACTTTTTTATCATCACAACGCTTGGTTCTGTGCTTAGTTCTATGTACATTTGTTATGGCTATATTGTAATTTTGAACTAATCACTATTGATTTTTTTTTGTTCTGCCAACTTAAACTCAATGAACTGCCTCAAATATGACCCAGATGGGACTCGAACCCACAATCCTCAGCTCCGAAGGCTGATGCCTTATCCATTAGGCCACTGGGCCCTAATTTGTCTTTACCCAAGTGCATTTACAGATAGCAATATGTAAGCTAAACTGGGAAAGCTTTAAGAAAACGGTCATTTCGAAGCTAATTGTCTGTCGCATGCAAGTAAACTTTCAACCTTTAAGCATCACAAGGCTTGGTTCTGTGCTTAGTCCTATGTATATTTGTAATGGCTATATTGTAATTTTGAAGTAATCACTATAGATTTTTTCTGGTTCTGCCAACTTAAACTCAAAGAACAGCCTCAAATATGACCCAGATGGGACTCGAACCCACAATCCTCAGCTCCGAAGGCTGATGCCTTATCCATTAGGCCACTGGGCCCTTTAGTTGTCTTATCCCAAGTGCATTCACAGATAGCAAGATGTAAGCTAAACTGGAAAAGCTTTAAGAAAACGGCCAGTTCGAAGCTAATTATCTGTCGCATTCAGGTAAACTTTTACCCTTTAAGCATCACAAAGCTCTGTTCTTTGCTAAGTCCTATGTACATTTGTTATGACTATTTTGCAACTATCAGCTTATCACTATAGATTTTTTTTTTTGTGCACCCAACTGAAACTCAAAGAACAGCCTCAAAGATGACCAAGATGGGCTTCAAACCTACAGGCCTCATCTCTGAAGGCTTATCTGTCGGGACACTAGGATTTGGTGGCCCTTGCATTCACAGACAAGTTGATGTAATCAAAGCAAGGTCACATTCAGAAGGCTTCAAGTTTTACACTAATTCTTGTTTCGTGTGCAGCTAAAGATGTTTTTTGAAGACGACCCAGGTGGGACTTGAACCCACAATCCCCAGCCCGGAGGCTGATGCCTTATCCATTAGGCCACTGGGCCCTTTTTTCTTTAAGTAAACTGCCAGTTCGAAGATAATTGTCTATCGCATGCAAGTAAACTTCCATCCTTTAAGCATCACAACGCTTGGTTCTGTGCTTAGTCCTATGTACATTTGTTATGGCTATATTGTAATTTTAAACTAATCACTATAGATTTTTTGTAGTTCTGCCAACTTAAACTCAATGAACTGCCTCAAATATGACCCAGATGGGACTCGAACCCACAATCCTCAGCTCCGAAGGCTGATGCCTTATCCATTAGGCCACTGGGCCCTTATTTGTCTTTATCCAAGTGCATTCACAGATAGCAATATGTAAGCTAAACTGGGAAAGCTTTAAGAAAACGGTCATTTCGAAGCTAATTGTCTGTCGCATGCAAGTAAACTTTCAACCTTTAAGCATCACAAGGCTTGGTTCTGTGCTTAGTCCTATGTATATTTGTAATGGCTATATTGTAATTTTGAAGTAATCACTATAGATTTTTTCTGGTTCTGCCAACTTAAACTCAAAGAACAGCCTCAAATATGACCCAGATGGGACTCGAACCCACAATCCTCAGCTCCGAAGGCTGATGCCTTATCCATTAGGCCACTGGGCCCTTTAGTTGTCTTATCCCAAGTGCATTCACAGATAGCAAGATGTAAGCTAAACTGGAAAAGCTTTAAGAAAACGGCCATTTCGAAGCTAATTGTCTATCGCATGCAAGTAAACATTCATCCTTTAAGCATCACAACATTTGGTTCTGTGCTTAGTCCTATGTACATTTGTTATTGCTTTATTGTAATTTTGAACTAATCACTATAGATTTTTTCTAGTTCTGCCAAATTAACCTCAAAGAACAGCCTCAAATATGACCCAGATGGGACTCGAACCCACAATCCTCAGCTCCAAAGGCTGATGCCTTATCCATTAGGCCACTGGACCCTTTAGTTGTCTTATCTCAAGTGCATTCACAGATAGCAAGATGTAAGCTAAACTGGAAAAGCTTTAAGAAAAAGGCCAGTTCGAAGCTAATTATCTGTCGCATTCAGGTAAACTTTTACCCTTTAAGCATCACAAAGCTCTGTTCTTTGCTAAGTCCTATGTACATTTGTTATGACTATTTTGCAACTATCAGCTTATCACTATAGATTTTTTTTGTGCACCCAACTGAAACTCAAAGAACAGCCTCAAAGATGACCAAGATGGGCTTCAAACCTACAGGCCTCATCTCTGAAGGCTTATCTGTCGGGACACTAGGATTTGGTGGCCCTTGCATTCACAGACAATTTGATGTAATCAAAGCAAGGTCACATTCAGAAGGCTTCAAGTTTTACACTAATTCTTGTTTCGTGTGCAGCTAAAGATGTTTTTGAAGACGACCCAGGTGGGACTTGAACCCACAATCCCCAGCCCGGAGGCTGATGCCTTATCCATTAGGCCACTGGGCCCTTTTTTTCTCTTTAAGTAAACTGCCAGTTCGAAGATAATTGTCTATCGCATGCAAGTAAACTTTCATCCTTTAAGCATCACAACGCTTGGTTCTGTGCTTAGTCCTATGTACATTTGTTATGGCTATATTGTAATTTTAAACTAATCACTATAGATTTTTTGTAGTTCTGCCAAATTAACCTCAAAGAACAGCCTCAAATATGACCCAGATGGGACTCGAACCCACAATCCTCAGCTCCGAAGGCTGATGCCTTATCCATTAGGCCACTGGGCCCTTATTTGACTTTATCCAAGTGCATTCACAGATAGCAATATGTAAGATAAACTGGAAAAGCTTTTAAGAAAACGGCCATTTCTAAGATAATTGTCCGTCGTACGCACGTAAACTTTTATCATCACAACGCTTGGTTCTGTGCTTAGTTCTATGTACATTTGTTATGGCTATATTGTAATTTTGAACTAATCACTATTGATTTTTTTGGTTCTGCCAACTTAAACTCAATGAACTGCCTCAAATATGACCCAGATGGGACTCGAACCCACAATCCTCAGCTCCGAAGGCTGATGCCTTATCCATTAGGCCACTGGGCCCTTATTTGACTTTATCCAAGTGCATTCACAGATAGCAATATGTAAGATAAACTGGAAAAGCTTTAAGAAAACGGCCATTTCTGAAGCTAATTGTCCGTCGCATGCACGTAAAAGTAAACTTTTATCATCACAACGCTTGGTTCTGTGCTTAGTTCTATGTACATTTGTTATGGCTATATTGTAATTTTGAACTAATCACTATTGATTTTTTTGGTTCTGCCAACTTAAACTCAAAGAACTGCCTCAAATATGACCCAGATGGGACTCGAACCCACAATCCTCAGCTCGAAGGCTGATGCCTTATCCATTAGGCCACTGGGCCCTAATTTGTCTTTACCCAAGTGCATTTACAGATAGCAATATGTAAGCTAAACTGGGAAAGCTTTAAGAAAACGGTCATTTCGAAGCTAATTGTCTGTCGCATGCAAGTAAACTTTCAACCTTTAAGCATCACAAGGCTTGGTTCTGTGCTTAGTCCTATGTATATTTGTAATGGCTATATTGTAATTTTGAAGTAATCACTATAGATTTTTTCTAGTTCTGCCAAATTAACCTCAAAGAACAGCCTCAAATATGACCCAGATGGGACTCGAACCCACAATCCTCAGCTCCGAAGGCTGATGCCTTATCCATTAGGCCACTGGGCCCTTTAGTTCTCTTATCCCAAGTGCATTCACAGATAGCAAGATGTAAGCTAAACTGGAAAAGCTTTAAGAAAACGGCCAGTTCGAAGCTAATTATCTGTCGCATTCCGGTAAACTTTTACCCTTTAAGCATCACAAAGCTCTGTTCTTTGCTAAGTCCTATGTACATTTGTTATGACTATTTTGCAACTATCAGCTTATCACTATAGATTTTTTTGTGCACCCAACTGAAACTCAAAGAACAGCCTCAAAGATGACCAAGATGGGCTTCAAACCTACAGGCCTCATCTCTGAAGGCTTATCTGTCGGGACACTAGGATTTGGTGGCCCTTGCATTCACAGACAATTTGATGTAATCAAAGCAAGGTCACATTCAGAAGGCTTCAAGTTTTACACTAATTCTTGTTTCGTGTGCAGCTAAAGACGTTTTTTTGAAGACGACCCAGGTGGAACTTGAACCCACAATCCCCAGCCGGAGGCTGATGCCTTATCCATTAGGCCACTGGGCCCTTTTTTCTCTTTAAGTAAACTGCCAGTTCGAAGATAATTGTCTATCGCATGCAAGTAAACTTTCATCCTTTAAGCATCACAACGCTTGGTTCTGTGCTTAGTCCTATGTACATTTGTTATGGCTATATTGTAATTTTGAACTAATCACTATTGATTTTCTTTGGTTCTGCCAACTTAAACTCAATGAACTGCCTCAAATATGACCCAGATGGGACTCGAACCCACAATCCTCAGCTCCGAAGGCTGATGCCTTATCCATTAGGCCACTGGGCCCTTATTTGTCTTTATCCAAGTGCATTCACAGATAGCAATATGTAAGCTAAACTGGGAAAGCTTTAAGAAAACGGTCATTTCGAAGCTAATTGTCTGTCGCATGCAAGTAAACTTTCAACCTTTAAGCATCACAAGGCTTGGTTCTGTGCTTAGTCCTATGTATATTTGTAATGGCTATATTGTAATTTTGAAGTAATCACTATAGATTTTTTCTGGTTCTGCCAACTTAAACTCAATGAACTGCCTCAAATATGACCCAGATGGGACTCGAACCCACAATCCTCAGCTCCGAAGGCTGATGCCTTATCCATTAGGCCACTGGGCCCTTATTTGACTTTATCCAAGTGCATTCACAGATAGCAATATGTAAGCTAAACTGGAAAAGCTTTAAGAAAACGGCCATTTCAAGCTAATTGTCTGTCGCATGCAATAAAAGTAAACTTTTATCATCACAACGCTTGGTTCTGTGCTTAGTTCTATGTACATTTGTTATGGCTATATTGTAATTTTGAACTAATCACTATTGATTTTTTTGGTTCTGCCAACTTAAACTCAATGAACTGCCTCAAATATGACCCAGATGGGACTCGAACCCACAATCCTCAGCTCGAAGGCTGATGCCTTATCCATTAGGCCACTGGGCCCTTATTTGACTTTATCCAAGTGCATTCACAGATAGCAATATGTAAGCTAAACTGGAAAAGCTTTAAGAAAACGGTCATTTCGAAGCTAATTGTCTGTCGCATGCAAGTAAACTTTCAACCTTTAAGCATCACAAGGCTTGGTTCTGTGCTTAGTCCTATGTATATTTGTAATGGCTATATTGTAATTTTGAAGTAATCACTATAGATTTTTTCTGGTTCTGCCAACTTAAACTCAAAGAACAGCCTCAAATATGACCCAGATGGGACTCGAACCCACAATCCTCAGCTCCGAAGGCTGATGCCTTATCCATTAGGCCACTGGGCCCTTATTTGACTTTATCCAAGTGCATTCACAGATAGCAATATGTAAGCTAAACTGGAAAAGCTTTAAGAAAACGGTCATTTAAGAAAAGCTAATTGTCTGTCGCATGCAAGTAAACTTTCAACCTTTAAGCATCACAAGGCTTGGTTCTGTGCTTAGTCCTATGTATATTTGTAATGGCTATATTGTAATTTTGAACTAATCACTATTGATTTTTTCTGGTTCTGCCAACTTAAACTCAAAGTACAGCCTCAAATATGACCCAGATGGGACTCGAACCCACAATCCTCAGCTCGAAGGCTGATGCCTTATCCATTAGGCCACTGGGCCCTTATTTGACTTTATCCAAGTGCATTCACAGATAGCAATATGTAAGCTAAACTGGAAAAGCTTTAAGAAAACGGCCATTTGAAGCTAATTGTCTGTCGCATGCAAGTAAACTTTCAACCTTTATCATCACAACGCTTGGTTCTGTGCTTAGTTCTATGTACATTTGTTATGGCTATATTATAATTTTGAACTAATCACTATTGATTTTTTTTGGTTCTGCCAACTTAAACTCAAAGAACTGCCTCAAATATGACCCAGATGGGACTCAACCCACAATCCTCAGCTCCGAAGGCTGATGCCTTATCCATTAGGCCACTGGGCCCTTATTTGTCTTTATCCAAGTGCATTCACAGATAGCAATATGTAAGCTAAACTGGGAAAGCTTTAAGAAAACGGTCATTTCGAAGCTAATTGTCTGTCGCATGCAAGTAAACTTTCAACCTTTAAGCATCACAACACTTGATTCTGTGCTTAGTCCTATGTACATTTGTTATTGCTATATTGTAATTTTGAACTAATCACTATAGATTTTTTTCTAGTTCTGCCAAATTAACCTCAAAGAACAGCCTCAAATATGACCCAGATGGGACTCGAACCCACAATCCTCAGCTCCGAAGGCTGATGCCTTATCCATTAGGCCACTGGGCCCTTTAGTTGTCTTATCCCAAGTGCATTCACAGATAGCAAGATGTAAGCTAAACTGGAAAAGCTTTAAGAAAACGGCCAGTTCGAAGCTAATTATCTGTCGCATTCCGGTAAACTTTTACCCTTTAAGCATCACAAAGCTCTGTTCTTTGCTAAGTCCTATGTACATTTGTTATGACTATTTTGCAACTATCAGCTTATCACTATAGATTTTTTTGTGCACCCAACTGAAACTCAAAGAACAGCCTCAAAGATGACCAAGATGGGCTTCAAACCTACAGGCCTCATCTCTGAAGGCTTATCTGTCGGGACACTAGGATTTGGTGGCCCTTGCATTCACAGACAACTTGATGTAATCAAAGCAAGGTCACATTCAGAAGGCTTCAAGTTTTACACTAATTCTTGTTTCGTGTGCAGCTAAAGACGTTTTTTGAAGACGACCCAGGTGGGACTTGAACCCACAATCCCCAGCCCGGAGGCTGATGCCTTATCCATTAGGCCACTGGGCCCTTTTTTCTTTTAAGTAAACTGCCAGTTCGAAGATAATTGTCTATCGCATGCAAGTAAACTTTCATCCTTTAAGCATCACAACGCTTGGTAATTGTCCGTCGTACGCAAGTAAACTTTTATCATCACAACGCTTGGTTCTGTGCTTAGTTCTATGTACATTTGTTATGGCTATATTGTAATTTTGAACTAATCACTATTGATTTTTTTTGGTTCTGCCAAATTAAACTCAATGAACTGCCTCAAATATGACCCAGATGGGACTCGAACCCACAATCCTCAGCTCCGAAGGCTGATGCCTTATCCATTAGGCCACTGGGCCCTTATTTGACTTTATCCAAGTGCATTCACAGATAGCAATATGTAAGCTAAACTGGAAAAGCTTTAAGAAAACGGCCATTTCGAAGCTAATTGTCTGTCGTACGCAAGTAAACTTTTATCATCACAACGCTTGGTTCTGTGCTTAGTTCTATGTACATTTGTTATGGCTATATTGTAATTTTGAACTAATCACTATTGATTTTTTTTGGTTCTGCCAACTTAAACTCAAAGAACTGCCTCAAATATGACCCAGATGGGACTCGAACCCACAATCCTCAGCTCCGAAGGCTGATGCCTTATCCATTAGGCCACTGGGCCCTTATTTGTCTTTATCCAAGTGCATTCACAGATAGCAATATGTAAGCTAAACTGGGAAAGCTTTAAGAAAACGGTCATTTGAAGCTAATTGTCTGTCGCATGCAAGTAAACTTTCAACCTTTAAGCATCACAAGGCTTGGTTCTGTGCTTAGTCCTATGTATATTTGTAATGGCTATATTGTAATTTTGAAGTAATCACTATAGATTTTTTCTGGTTCTGCCAACTTAAACTCAAAGAACAGCCTCAAATATGACCCAGATGGGACTCGAACCCACAATCCTCAGCTCCGAAGGCTGATGCCTTATCCATTAGGCCACTGGGCCCTTTAGTTGTCTTATCCCAAGTGCATTCACAGATAGCAAGATGTAAGCTAAACTGGAAAAGCTTTAAGAAAACGGCCATTTCAAGCTAATTGTCTATCGCATGCAAGTAAACATTCATCCTTTAAGCATCACAACACTTGGTTCTGTGCTTAGTCCTATGTACATTTGTTATTGCTATATTGTAATTTTGAACTAATCACTGTAGATTTTTTACTAGTTCTGCCAAATTAACCTCAAAGAACAGCCTCAAATATGACCCAGATGGGACTCGAACCCACAATCCTCAGCTCGAAGGCTGATGCCTTATCCATTAGGCCACTGGGCCCTTTAGTTGTCTTATCCCAGGTGCATTCACAGATAGCAAGATGTAAGCTAAACTGGAAAAGCTTTAAGAAAACGGCCAGTTTGAAGCTAATTATCTGTCGCATTCAAGTAAACTTTTACCCTTTAAGCATCACAAAGCTCTGTTCTTTGCTAAGTCCTATGTACATTTGTTATGACTATTTTGCAACTATCAGCTTATCACTATAGATTTTTTTTGTGCACCCAACTGAAACTCAAAGAACAGCCTCAAAGATGACCCAGATGGGACTCAAACCCACAGGCCTCATCTCTGAAGGCTGATGCCTTATCCATTAGGCCACTGGGCCCTTATTTGACTTTATCCAAGTGCATTCACAGATAGCAATATGTAAGATAAACTGGAAAAGCTTTAAGAAGGCTTCAAGCTAATTGTCCGTCACTAATAAACTTTTATCATCACAACGCTTGGTTCTGTGCTTAGTTCTATGTACATTTGTTATGGCTACATTGTAATTTTGAACTAATCACTATTGATTTTTTTTGGTTCTGCCAACTTAAACTCAATGAACTGCCTCAAATATGACCCAGATGGGACTCGAACCCACAATCCTCAGCTCCGAAGGCTGATGCCTTATCCATTAGGCCACTGGCCACTGGGCCCTTTTTTTGTCTTTATCCAAGTGCATTCACAGATAGCAATATGTAAGCTAAACTGGGAAAGCTTTAAGATCACGGTCATTTGAAGCTAATTGTCTGTCGCATGCAAGTAAACTTTCAACCTTTAAGCATCACAAGGCTTGGTTCTGTGCTTAGTCCTATGTATATTTGTAATGGCTATATTGTAATTTTGAACTAATCACTATAGATTTTTTCTGGTTCTGCCAACTTAAACTCAAAGAACAGCCTCAAATATGACCCAGATGGGACTCGAACCCACAATCCTCAGCTCCGAAGGCTGATGCCTTATCCATTAGGCCACTGGGCCCTTATTTGACTTTATCCAAGTGCATTCACAGATAGCAATATGTAAGCTAAACTGGAAAAGCTTTAAGAAAACGGCCATTTCGAAGCTAATTGTCTGTCGTACGCAAGTAAACTTTTATCATCACAACGCTTGGTTCTGTGCTTAGTTCTATGTACATTTGTTATGGCTATATTGTAATTTTGAACTAATCACTATTGATTTTTTTTGGTTCTGCCAACTTAAACTCAAAGAACTGCCTCAAATATGACCCAGATGGGACTCGAACCCACAATCCTCAGCTCCGAAGGCTGATGCCTTATCCATTAGGCCACTGGGCCCTTATTTGTCTTTATCCAAGTGCATTCACAGATAGCAATATGTAAGCTAAACTGGGAAAGCTTTAAGAAAACGGTCATTTCGAAGCTAATTGTCTGTCGCATGCAAGTAAACTTTCAACCTTTAAGCATCACAAGGCTTGGTTCTGTGCTTAGTCCTATGTATATTTGTAATGGCTATATTGTAATTTTGAAGTAATCACTATAGATTTTTTCTGGTTCTGCCAACTTAAACTCAAAGAACAGCCTCAAATATGACCCAGATGGGACTCGAACCCACAATCCTCAGCTCCGAAGGCTGATGCCTTATCCATTAGGCCACTGGGCCCTTTATTTGTCTTTATCCAAGTGCATTCACAGATAGCAAGATGTAAGCTAAACTGGAAAAGCTTTAAGAAAACGGCCAGTTCGAAGCTAATTATCTGTCGCATTCAGGTAAACTTTTACCCTTTAAGCATCACAAAGCTCTGTTCTTTGCTAAGTCCTATGTACATTTGTTATGACTATTTTGCAACTATCAGCTTATCACTATAGATTTTTTTTGTGCACCCAACTGAAACTCAAAGAACAGCCTCAAAGATGACCAAGATGGGCTTCAAACCTACAGGCCTCATCTCTGAAGGCTTATCTGTCGGGACACTAGGATTTGGTGGCCCTTGCATTCACAGACAATTTGATGTAATCAAAGCAAGGTCACATTCAGAAGGCTTCAAGTTTTACACTAATTCTTGTTTCGTGTGCAGCTAAAGATGTTTTTTGAAGACGACCCAGGTGGGACTTGAACCCAAAATCCCCAGCTCCGGAGGCTGATGCCTTATCCATTAGGCCACTGGGCCCTTTTTTCTCTTTAAGTAAACTGCCAGTTCGAAGATAATTGCCTATCGCATGCAAGTAAACTTTCATCCTTTAAGCATCACAACGCTTGGTTCTGTGCTTAGTCCTGTGTACATTTGTTATGGCTATATTGTAATTTTAAACTAATCACTATAGATTTCTTTCTAGTTCTGCCAACTTAAACTCAATGAACTGCCTCAAATATGACCCAGATGGGACTCGAACCCACAATCCTCAGCTCCGAAGGCTGATGCCTTATCCATTAGGCCACTGGGCCCTTTAGTTGTCTTATCCCAAGTGCATTCACAGATAGCAAGATGTAAGCTAAACTGGAAAAGCTTTAAGAAAACGGCCAGTTCGAAGCTAATTATCTGTCGCATTCCGGTAAACTTTTACCCTTTAAGCATCACAAAGCTCTGTTCTTTGCTAAGTCCTATGTACATTTGTTATGACTATTTTGCAACTATCAGCTTATCACTATAGATTTTTTTTGTGCACCCAACTGAAACTCAAAGAACAGCCTCAAAGATGACCAAGATGGGCTTCAAACCTACAGGCCTCATCTCTGAAGGCTTATCTGTCGGGACACTAGGATTTGGTGGCCCTTGCATTCACAGACAATTTGATGTAATCAAAGCAAGGTCACATTCAGAAGGCTTCAAGTTTTACACTAATTCTTTGTTTCGTGTGCAGCTAAAGATGTTTTTTGAAGACGACCCAGGTGGGACTTGAACCCACAATCCCCAGCCCGGAGGCTGATGCCTTATCCATTAGGCCACTGGGCCCTTTTTTTCTCTTTAAGTAAACTGCCAGTTCGAAGATAATTGTCTATCGCATGCAAGTAAACTTTCATCCTTTAAGCATCACAACGCTTGGTTCTGTGCTTAGTCCTATGTACATTTGTTATGGCTATATTGTAATTTTAAACTAATCACTATAGATTTTTGTAGTTCTGCCAAATTAACCTCAAAGAACAGCCTCAAATATGACCCAGATGGGACTCGAACCCACAATCCTCAGCTCCGAAGGCTGATGCCTTATCCATTAGGCCACTGGGCCCTTTAGTTGTCTTATCCCAAGTGCATTCACAGATAGCAATATGTAAGATAAACTGGAAAAGCTTTAAGAAAACGGCCATTTCTAAGATAATTGTCCGTCGTACGCAAGAAAACTTTTATCATCACAACGCTTGGTTCTGTGCTTAGTTCTATGTACATTTGTTATGGCTATATTGTAATTTTGAACTAATCACTATTGATTTTTTTTGGTTCTGCCAACTTAAACTCAATGAACTGCCTCAAATATGACCCAGATGGGACTCGAACCCACAATCCTTAGCTCCGAAGGCTGATGCCTTATCCATTAGGCCACTGGGCCCGTATTTGTCTTTATCCAAGTGCATTCACAGATAGCAATATGTAAGCTAAACTGGGAAAGCTTTAAGAAAACGGTCATTTCGAAGCTAATTGTCTGTCGCATGCAAGTAAACTTTCAACCTTTAAGCATCACAAGGCTTGGTTCTGTGCTTAGTCCTATGTATATTTGTAATGGCTATATTGTAATTTTGAAGTAATCACTATAGATTTTTCTGGTTCTGCCAAATTAACCTCAAAGAACAGCCTCAAATATGACCCAGATGGGACTCGAACCCACAATCCTCAGCTCCGAAGGCTGATGCCTTATCCATAAGGCCACTGAGCCCTTATTTGACTTTATCCAAGTGCATTCACAGATAGCAAGATGTAAGCTAAACTGGAAAAGCTTTAAGAAAACGGCCAGTTCGAAGCTAATTATCTGTCGCATTCAGGTAAACTTTTACCCTTTAAGCATCACAACACTTGGTTCTTTGCTAAGTCCTATGTACATTTGTTATGACTATTTTGCAACTATCAGCTTATCACTATAGATTTTTTTTGTGCACCCAACTGAAACTCAAAGAACAGCCTCAAAGATGACCAAGATGGGCTTCAAACCTACAGGCCTCATCTCTGAAGGCTTATCTGTCGGGACACTAGGATTTGGTGGCCCTTGGATTTACAGACAATTTGATGTAATCAAAGCAAGGTCACATTCAGAAGGCTTCAAGTTTTACACTAATTCTTGTTTCGTGTGCAGCTAAAGATGTTTTTTGAAGACGACCCAGGTGGGACTTGAACCCACAATCCCCAGCTCCGGAGGCTGATGCCTTATCCATTAGGCCACTGGGCCCTTTTTTCTTCTTTAAGTAAACTGCCAGTTCGAAGATAATTGTCTATCGCATGCAAGTAAACTTTCATCCTTTAAGCATCACAACGCTTGGTTCTGTGCTTAGTCCTATGTACATTTGTTATGGCTATATTGTAATTTTAAACTAATCACTATAGATTTTTGTAGTTCTGCCAAATTAACCTCAAAGAACAGCCTCAAATATGACCCAGATGGGACTCAGAACCCACAATCCTCAGCTCCGAAGGCTGATGCCTTATCCATTAGGCCACTGGGCCCTTATTTGACTTTATCCAAGTGCATTCACAGATAGCAATATGTAAGATAAACTGGAAAAGCTTTAAGAAAACGGCCATTTCGAAGCTAATTGTCCGTCGTACGCAAGTAAACTTTTATCATCACAACGCTTGGTTCTGTGCTTAGTTCTATGTACATTTGTTATGGCTATATTGTAATTTTGAACTAATCACTATTGATTTTTTTTTGTTCTGCCAACTTAAACTCAATGAACTGCCTCAAATATGACCCAGATGGGACTCGAACCCACAATCCTCAGCTCCGAAGGCTGATGCCTTATCCATTAGGCCACTGGGCCCTAATTTGTCTTTACCCAAGTGCATTTACAGATAGCAATATGTAAGCTAAACTGGAAAAGCTTCAAGAAAACGGCCATTTCGAAGCTAATTGTCTATCGCATGCAAGTAAACTGTCATCATCACAACGCTTGGTTCTGTGCTTAGTCGTATGTACATTTGTTATGGCTATATTGTAATTTTGAACTAATCACTATTGATTTTTTTTGGTTCTGCCAAATTAAACTCAATGAACTGCCTCAAATATGACCCAGATGGGACTTGAACCCACAATCCTCAGCTCCGAAGGCTGATGCCTTATCCATTAGGCCACTGGGCCCTTATTTGTCTTTATCCAAGTGCATTCACAAATAGCAATATGTAAGCTAAACTGGAAAAGCTTTAAGAAAACGGCCAGTTCGAAGCTAATTATCTGTCGCATTCAGGTAAACTTTTACCCTTTAAGTATCACAAAGCTCTGTTCTTTGCTAAGTCCTATGTACATTTGTTATGACTATTTTGCAACTATCAGCTTTTCACTATAGATTTTTTTTGTGCACCCAACTGAAACTCAAAGAACAGCCTCAAAGATGACCAAGATGGGCTTCAAACCTACAGGCCTCATCTCTGAAGGCTTATCTGTCGGGACACTAGGATTTGGTGGCCCTTGCATTCACATTTACATTTACATTTACATTTACATTTAGTCATTTTGCAGACGCTTTTATCCAAAGCGACTTACAATTGAGAGTACAACAGCGATTCATTTATTTGAGAGACAAACAGACAGAGTAAGTGCTTATAACACCCAGTCACAGGGAGTGTTCAAATTAGTACATGCCAGAAGGGAAGGAATAAACAAGGGGGATGAGAAGAGAGACAGAGACAGTGAGAGTTTTTTTTTTTTTTTTTTTTTTTTTATGATGAGGTCAGGTATTGCTGAAAGATGTGAGTTTTCAGCAGTTTCTGAAAGATTGACAGAGATCCAGCATTCCGGATATGTACGGGAAGTTCGTTCCACCAGCCAGGAACAGAGAACGAGAAAGTTCTGGAGAGTGATTTCGAGCCTCTTTGAGATGGTACCACGAGGCGTCGCTCGCTAGCAGATCTCAGACTTCTAGAGGTGTGTAGATTTGTAATAGTGAGTGGAAGTAGACCGGTGCCGAGTCTGTGGTTGTTCTATATGCAAGCATCAGTGCCTTGAACTTGATGCGAGCTGCAATCGGTAGCCAATGTAAGGAGATGAGAGAGGTGTAACATGGGTTCTCTTGGGCTCATTGAATACCAGCCGTGCTGCTGCATTCTGAATCATTTGTAGAGGTTTTATTGTGTTCGATGGAAGTCCAGCCAGAAGAGCATTGCAGTAGTCCAGTCTAGAAATGACAAGGGCCTGGACAAGTAGCTGCGCAGCTTGCTCTGTTAGAAAGGGCCTGATCTTTCTGATGTTGTGTAGTGCAAACCTGCAGGATCGAGCAGTCTTTGCAATGTGATCTTTGAAGGTTAGTTGGTCATCGAGGATTACACCAAGATTTCTGACTGAGGTTGATGGGGTAATTGACGAAGAACCTAGCTGGATGGTGAAGTCATGCTGTGTAGTTGGAGTGGCAGGGAATACAAGCAGCTCAGTCTTTGTCAGGTTGAGCTGTAGATGGTACTCTTGCATCCATGTCGAGATGTCCGCCAGGCAACCCGAGATCCGAGTAGCTACCGTTGGATCGTCTGGATGAAAAGAGAGGTAGAGCTGTGTGTCATCGGCGTAGCAGTGGTAGGAGAAGCCGTGAGCCTTTATGATGGGGCCTAGTGATGTAGTGTAAATGGAGAAGAGGAGGGGACCAAGAACCGATCCCTGAGGAACCCCAGTGACCAGTTGATGTGCTGTGGATACATCTCCTCCCCAGGCCACCCTAAAAAACCTACCAGTGAGATAGGATTCGAACCAACGAAGTGGGATCCCAGAAATCCCCAGTGATGAGAGGGTAGACAGCAGGATCTGATGATTCACAGTGTCAAAAGCAGCGGATAGATCCAGCAGAATGAGAACTGATGATTTGGATTCAGCTCTTGCAGTCCGCAGGGCTTCCGTGACTGAGAGCAGCGCAGTCTCAGTTGAATGGCCGCACCTGAAACCTGATTGGTTATGGTCCAGTTTGTTGTTTTTCGAAAGAAACAGTGATACCTGGTTGAAAACCACTCTTTCAAGTGTTTTCGCTATGAATGGAAGAAGAGAGACTGGACTGTAGTTATCAATAAGGGAAGTGTTTAAAGTGGGCTTTTTGAGCAGTGGGGTTACCCGAGCCTGCTTAAATGCTGTGGGGAAGGTGCCTGTGAGGAGAGATGTGTTGATGATGTGCGTGAGTGCCGGCAAGACAGTGGGGGAGATTGCTTGCAGAAGATGAGAGGGTATGGGGTCTAGCGGACATGTTGTTGGATGGCTGGAGAGGAGAAGTTTGGATACTTCTGTCTCAGTGAGGGAGCAGAAGGAGAAAGTGGAGGAATCGGTAGTCGATGCGGTTGGTTGAGGGTTGTGCGTTGGGGGGGCTGAGAACTGGCTACTGATCGCTTTTGTTTTGTTTGTAAAAAATGTGGCAAAATCGTCAGGTGATATTGAGGTGGTGGGAGGTGGTGGCAGAGAAGGAAGAAAGCAAAGACTGATACCTGCTCAGGTCTGTCAGATCTTTAGATTTGCGCCACTTTCTCTCCGCTGCTTTTTTTGAGTTTAAAGTTCTTTCCTTTTTTCTGGTGACTGCTGGTGTTTCTCGTCTTTGACTTCTCGGTCCCTCACATTCAATAATAGCTTTTCTGCTGCCATCTAGTGGTCAGTTGTGAACCATAACAAGCATTTAACGTGACTGAAGGAGTACTTCGATTAGCATGAGCAACTTTTTCACTTAATGACCAGGAGTGCAATGTTAACATAATGCGAAACATATTTTCACCTGCAGAGTGAATGAGCAGTGGAAGGTTTTTTTATTCTGCGGGTCAGTCTGTAGAAGTCCAGATAACCTCTCTCCGTCTCACTGTGCCAGATAGGTTATCTGGACTTCTACAGACTGACAAATCTATCATATATAAAAACCATCACCCAGAGTGCAACTTTTCCCAGTAGGATCGCAGTCTTGGAGTCGATGCCCTGCAGTGCACTCAGTAGTGTGCTCATCAGATATCCAGCAAAATACTGTGATTACAATGCACAAAACCACATAAACTACCTGCAAACCAGAAACCGAGTAATCACACAAAAAGAACACTAGTGTACTTGTGTAATGGGTGTGTGCTAGTGTTCATGCACAAACGTTTTTCAATATTAAAAAATGCTCATGTACTTTTCCTTTAAGTACAATGCCAACTGTCTACAGCTTTACTCGCATGTAAAAATGAGATGACACTCACTGCCCAATGAGTGGGTAATTTCTGAAACTCTCTCTTTATCACGGACTCGAGTGCATCTTGCCATCTTCCAGTATTTCACTTTTTCAGTTCCAAAAAGGTACATTAATTACAATCTTTAATTTTCCACATAGGTGTGATCTGTGTGTGGATTTTGTCCCATTCTTTGAAAAAGAACTTAAAAAAAAAAAAAAATCTCCAGTCCTTTGTTCTTGATAATTTAAAAATAACATTTGTACCAAGCGGACAGACCTGATCTATAACTCTTGTCTGATAAATTTTGATCTTTAGAAATAATAATGCGCAGCAGATTCTGTTAAAGGAATAGTTCACCCAAAAAGTAAATACGCACCATATTTCAGGGGTTTTTTTTTTAAATGTATCCTGGCTCTTCCTCCATAACCTATGAGTCTTCAGGGGTTATCACATGAAATCGATCAGCTTTAGAGGACATGCGATAACCCCCCAGAAGTGACATAGGAGCAAGTATTTTTTTTAACTCACACCATCGTCCATAACCTTTTTCTTTATTGTGGAAATTATGATTGCAAATTTCAGTGAAATTCCATTTTATTTTATTTCCTGTCACAAAAAGGACTGCATCTTATACTATTTAGGTAAAGTTGCATTTTTAAATAAATTATAATGATTTTTCTAAAATAAACGTCAATGAATCTCATCTCAATATATTGATATTTAGGCCTATACTCTTTTTTAATTCAGACTTTACATTTAAACTTCAACATTTCTGAGATGCATTTCACCTTTTGGAGCAGCCAAAAGTAAGAGACAAAGAGAGATATTATTTTTATATGTACATTTTATTAAATAAAAACATTTTAAACATCATCATCCATTTAAATGAAATGCTTTTGTACAATTATAATAGCAATAAACTAGGAGATTATTTCACAAATACTAGCTTAAACCTTCTTAATGAAATTATACAGTGTACTTCAAATGCATACATTTCAATAAATCATTTACCTTTAAAACACATGTTATATTAAGAGCTAAATACTGCTAGAAACTTGGCACCCTGCTTTGGCCATATGACTAAGTATGTGCTACTTCAGGTCACAGGTCTGCTAGACGAAGGCTACTGATCCTGATGTGGAGGGCTTGAGGTGGCCACTGTCTTCACAATGAACCCAGTAGTTGGAATCAGTTCACACAAATCCAAAGCTTCCTGATACATACACACATACATACGTAAGTACACGCGCAAACAACAACAACCAATGTTATAATAAAATAGTAGTAAAATAAAATACTAATAAAATGCTTTTTTGTTTGTTTGTTTCTGAAGGGTACAGTAATCGTGGTAGCAGACTTACCATCAGTCAGCTGGAAACCAAAGGGCTCTGCAACAAAGTGTGGTTTGGGATCAGCTGGCTCTGGATTCGGCTCCGAGTTCTCTTGTAGAGGCACAAATGGCTCAACTCTGGTCCCGCGGCAGCAGCAGAAGGAGGGCCACTTTAAGGGCTTCCGTGCTTTCTTAAAGACTGAAGAAATCCCTTTCTTCATCCTTTTCCTCAAACCGGGGTGTTTTTCTAAAAATCATTCAAAAAGACTGAATCATTTGCATATGCCAGTGCACTGTGCTGGTATTTACTATCTACACAAATGTCCCAGGTTTTACTGTACTTTCGTTCTTACCTGTGCTGTTCTCCACAGAAGCGCCTCTCCGTCACTCTCGCTCCTTCAGGCTCATGGAAGACTCTGTTGCGTACGTGTTCTCACGATCAGAACATGCGCACTCTTCTCTAGCAGGGCCACTCTGCCGAGACCAACTTCGTTCCTCACTGCTAATGCTTAACAGGTCCAGGCTATTGTCACGTCCTCCTTCAAAGGGTTGTTGGCACTGTCAAAGCTCCATTCACCCAGCCTAGGATCCGCAAGACGTGCTGAATCTGCACCGTCTAGATCTGTGTCATTAGACGGAGGCGTGAACGGCTCTGTCAGTGTTTCACAACTGAACGAAGGACGCTTCATAGCATTCCATGTCCTCTTGAAGAATGAACAGATCCTGTTCTTCACTTTCTTCCTTAGACTGACATGGTTTTCTAAAACGAAAACGAAGAAGCATTCACTTGGACTTTACATTTAATAAATATGTCCCGTGAGTATTACATTCATTGGTCTAAAATTGCTTCTATGCAAAATATACAACCATGTAAAGGAATCTTAAATATGAGACAGAGACTTGGGAACTTTATACTCTATAGTGCTTCTAGATACTTCTTATACTGTAGTGCAGGTCCACATTTCAGTGTTACCTGTACTGCTGTCCACAGAGTCTGCAGGTGACACTCCTATAGATGTAGACTCGACAGAAGACACTTCTTGGTCACTATAGAAATCCATGCTTTCTGAAGGCCCTGCTGCTTCTAGAGCCTTGTAGGATGTATGGAGGGATGTTCTGGACATCGGAGGACTGCGGACGATTTGGCTGCTGACGCTCAGCAATCCCAAACTATCATTGCATCCTCTGTCCTGCATGAACATGCGGCTGCAGCTCATTTTTATACAATGCATGATGTCAAAGCATGCCTCTTGAGTCCGATTCAAAGCTGACCACGCTCGCCTCAGTTTCATCTTCAGATGTGGCACTGCTAAGACTAGACTCCTCTGTGTAATCATCAATGGATCCTAGATTAGACACATCCAGCCTGTTGAGAAGTTCCAACTCAGCGGAGAATGTGTCGCTTCTGGACCTGTGAGGGTCGTCAGGGACATTTTCACTGTCGGATGATGTAAATGACATGATGTCCGGTAGAACAGTCAAAAACACAATCTCTGTAGATCGTGAAAAGACTTTGAATAGCTACTTATTGTAGATTACAGTCCAATGTAAGTCGCTTTGAGATAACGCATCAACCAAACGCATAAACAAATGCAAACTTTCTCTCGTTGTCTAGCACCGAAGCGCTGTGACGTATTGGAATGTCGGTGGAAACAAGCTGAAATTCAAATAATGCGAGTTTTAAAACAGCGCTTTATTACGCCCTTTAAATAAAGATACATTTCAATAGACTTTCGCATTTTATTTTCATACATGAGTGTGTCTTTGTAACGCCCTGGAAAAAGCAGGGGAAAATAACCCCGATGCTTCTCGTTGAAAACTTTTACTCGTACGAGTAACTCTCGCGATGTCACAACACTTCCTCAGCAGGCTCTGAGTCGCGTGAAGAAGTTCTCGCGATACTCCCCGCAAAGGTATATTACCACACCCAATCAATTGCTCCCAGAAGAATGGATGCTTTCACTTGGCAATCGCTGCCCAATCAAACCGGCACCTACACTATTATTTCCCCGACGCTCTCACACACACCCGAAAGAGCCACCTGTGTTACATAAACTACTGAATGGAATGAAATATATATCAAACCAAACCAAATATATTTCCATTTGAACAGAACCGTTACCGTGGCAAACTTGGTCCATTTTAGACCCATACCATGTAAAATGAACAAGCCCCAAATACTATTTCATACTACACAGTAGATGGCGATAATGCTCTATTAAGAAAGCAATCTTCCAATCAGCTCAAAGTAGAAAGTTTTCTCAGCCGCTGGATGTCGCTGTACGAGCAGGTCTGCGTGTGAATATCAGCCGAAGAAAAGACAACAATGGCGGCGACCTGCTCGTGGAAGTTAGACAAAGAAACGGGGCAGGATGCGCTTATCGGTAAGTTTAGAATATCCAAAAATATGATAGATAGATAGATAGATAGATAGATAGATAGACGAAATACAAATTGTGGCCTTATTCGTTTATGGTAATGTATATTTCTTATACTTCATATATGTGTTTAACACACCCACGTGTGTAGAAAACACCAAGTAAAAATAAGTGGAATTCAATTGTAAATGTTACCACGTTATAAAATTATTATAATTATTTTTCTTGTATTCATAACAAAAGCATTGAAATGTACAGGCAGTGTACATTTCATGATCAATGTACACTGCCTGTGCAAAAAAAAAAAAAAAAAAAAAAAGTCACACACACACACACACACTCACACACACTTATATTTCTTTGGACTGTCTTTAGCTTTGATTGTTCTGATAAGCTTCTGCAATGTCGTAACATTTATTCCCATCCAGAGTTGCATACATTTTTCGCCAAGATTATATATTGATGACGGAGAGTTGAACTGTTCACATAGTCTTCTAGAGTACATCCCAAAGATTCTCATCGGAGTTGAAGTATGGACTCTGCGGTGGCCAATCCATGTGTGAAAAATCACATCTAATGCTCTCTGAACCTTTCTTTTTTTACAATTTGAAAAGGAAAAGTTGCTGATTTTATTAATTGTATTTAGTTGTCTATTTATGTTGTTTGGTTATGGGTTCTGGTTCTTTGGGGATGATTTAGCGTTTCTTTTTGTCTGGTTTATCTTTTGATTTGATTTCTTTTGTTGAATGTAAAGTGTTGTTGATTTCCCTCTTAATTTGTAACGGGCCCATCTTTCTCTTTATAAGCTGTCGTGGTGTCCATTTTGGTGGCTTTTTTTTTTGTTTGTTTGTTGTTGTTGGTCTGTCTCTGTCTGCCTGGTTTGTTTTTGTAAAGGTACTTTTTTGAGTTTAATTAAAGTTCTTTTCTTTTTCTGGTGACTGCTGGTGTTTCTCGTCTTTGACTTCTCGGCCCTCACATTCAATAATAGCTTTTCTGCTGCCATCTAGTGGTCAGTTGTGAACCATAACAAGCATTTAACGTGACTGAAGGAGTACTTTGATTAGCATGAGCAACTTTTTCACTTAATGACCAGGAGTGCAATGTTAACATAATGCGAAACATATTTTCACCTGCAGAGTGAATGAGCAGTGGAAGGTTTTTTATTCTGCGGGTCAGTCTGTAGAAGTCCAGATAACCTCTCTCCGTCTCACTGTGCCAGATAGGTTATCTGGACTTCTACAGACTGACAAATCTATCATATATAAAAACCATCACCCAGAGTGCAACTTTTCCCAGTAGGATCGCAGTCTTGGAGTCGATGCCCTGCAGTGCACTCAGTAGTGTGCTCATCAGATATCCAGCAAAATACTGTGATTACAATGCACAAAACCACATAAACTACCTGCAAACCAGAAACCGAGTAATCACACAAAAAGAACACTAGTGTACTTGTGTAATGGGTGTGTGCTAGTGTTCATGCACAAACGTTTTTCAATATTAAAAAATGCTCATGTACTTTTCCTTTAAGTACAATGCCAACTGTCTACAGCTTTACTCGCATGTAAAAATGAGATGACACTCACTGCCCAATGAGTGGGTAATTTCTGAAACTCTCTCTTTATCACGGACTCGAGTGCATCTTGCCATCTTCCAGTATTTCACTTTTTCAGTTCCAAAAAGGTACATTAATTACAATCTTTAATTTTCCACATAGGTGTGATCTGTGTGTGGATTTTGTCCCATTCTTTGAAAAAGAACTAAAAAAAAAAAAAAAAAAAATCTCCAGTCCTTTGTTCTTGATAATTTAAAAATAACATTTGTACCAAGCGGACAGACCTGATCTATAACTCTTGTCTGATAAATTTTGATCTTTAGAAATAATAATGCGCAGCAGATTCTGTTAAAGGAATAGTTCACCCAAAAAGTAAATACGCACCATATTTCAGGGGGTTTTTTTCTTTAATGTATCCTGGCTCTTCCTCCATAACCTATGAGTCTTCAGGGGTTATCACATGAAATCGATCAGCTTTAGAGGACATGCGATAACCCCCAGAAGTGACATATAGAGCAAGTATTTTTTTAACTCACACCATCGTCCATAACCTTTTTCTTTATTGTGGAAATTATGATTGCAAATTTCAGTGAAATTCCATTTTATTTTATTTCCTGTCACAAAAAGGACTGCATCTTATACTATTTAGGTAAAGTTGCATTTTTAAATAAATTATAATGATTTTTCTAAAATAAACGTCAATGAATCTCATCTCAATATATTGATATTTAGGCCTATACTCTTTTTTAATTCAGACTTTACATTTAAACTTCAACATTTCTGAGATGCATTTCACCTTTTGGAGCAGCCAAAAGTAAGAGACAAAGAGAGATATTATTTTTATATGTACATTTTATTAAATAAAAACATTTTAAACATCATCATCCATTTAAATGAAATGCTTTTGTACAATTATAATAGCAATAAACTAGGAGATTATTTCACAAATACTAGCTTAAACCTTCTTAATGAAATTATACAGTGTACTTCAAATGCATACATTTCAATAAATCATTTACCTTTAAAACACATGTTATATTAAGAGCTAAATACTGCTAGAAACTTGGCACCCTGCTTTGGCCATATGACTAAGTATGTGCTACTTCAGGTCACAGGTCTGCTAGACGAAGGCTACTGATCCTGATGTGGAGGGCTTGAGGTGGCCACTGTCTTCACAATGAACCCAGTAGTTGGAATCAGTTCACACAAATCCAAAGCTTCCTGATACATACACACATACATACGTAAGTACACGCGCAAACAACAACAACCAATGTTATAATAAAATAGTAGTAAAATAAAATACTAATAAAATGCTTTTTTGTTTGTTTGTTTCTGAAGGGTACAGTAATCGTGGTAGCAGACTTACCATCAGTCAGCTGGAAACCAAAGGGCTCTGCAACAAAGTGTGGTTTGGGATCAGCTGGCTCTGGATTCGCCCGAGTTCTCTTGTAGAGGCACAAATGGCTCAACTCTGGTCCCGCGGCAGCAGCAGAAGGAGGGCCACTTTAAGGGCTTCCGTGCTTTCTTAAAGACTGAAGAAATCCCTTTCTTCATCCTTTTCCTCAAACCGGGGTGTTTTTCTAAAAATCATTCAAAAAGACTGAATCATTTGCATATGCCAGTGCACTGTGCTGGTATTTACTATCTACACAAATGTCCCAGGTTTTACTGTACTTTCGTTCTTACCTGTGCTGTTCTCCACAGAAGGCGCCTCTCCGTCACTCGGCTCCTTCAGGCTCATGGAAGACTCTGTTGCGTACGTGTTCTCACGATCAGAACATGCGCACTCTTCTCTAGCAGGGCCACTCTGCCGAGACCAACTTCGTTCCTCACTGCTAATGCTTAACAGGTCCAGGCTATTGTCACGTCCTCCTTCAAAGGGGTTGTTGGCACTGTCAAAGCTCCATTCACCCAGCCTAGGATCCGCAAGACGTGCTGAATCTGCACCGTCTAGATCTGTGTCATTAGACGGAGGCGTGAACGGCTCTGTCAGTGTTTCACAACTGAACGAAGGACGCTTCATAGCATTCCATGTCCTCTTGAAGAATGAACAGATCCTGTTCTTCACTTTCTTCCTTAGACTGACATGGTTTTCTAAAACGAAAACGAAGAAGCATTCACTTGGACTTTACATTTAATAAATATGTCCCGTGAGTATTACATTCATTGGTCTAAAATTGCTTCTATGCAAAATATACAACCATGTAAAGGAATCTTAAATATGAGACAGAGACTTGGGAACTTTATACTCTATAGTGCTTCTAGATACTTCTTATACTGTAGTGCAGGTCCACATTTCAGTGTTACCTGTACTGCTGTCCACAGAGTCTGCAGGTGACACTCCTATAGATGTAGACTCGACAGAAGACACTTCTTGGTCACTATAGAAATCCATGCTTTCTGAAGGCCCTGCTGCTTCTAGAGCCTTGTAGGATGTATGGAGGGATGTTCTGGACATCGGAGGACTGCGGACGATTTGGCTGCTGACGCTCAGCAATCCCAAACTATCATTGCATCCTCTGTCCTGCATGAACATGCGGCTGCAGCTCATTTTTATACAATGCATGATGTCAAAGCATGCCTCTTCGGAGTCCGATTCAAAGCTGACCACGCCGCCTCAGTTTCATCTTCAGATGTGGCACTGCTAAGACTAGACTCCTCTGTGTAATCATCAATGGATCCTAGATTAGACACATCCAGCCTGTTGAGAAGTTCCAACTCAGCGGAGAATGTGTCGCTTCTGGACCTGTGAGGGTCGTCAGGGACATTTTCACTGTCGGATGATGTAAATGACATGATGTCCGGTAGAACAGTCAAAAACACAATCTCTGTAGATCGTGAAAAGACTTTGAATAGCTACTTATTGTAGATTACAGTCCAATGTAAGTCGCTTTGAGATAACGCATCAACCAAACGCATAAACAAATGCAAACTTTCTCTCGTTGTCTAGCACCAAGCGCTGTGACGTATTGGAATGTCGGTGGAAACAAGCTGAAATTCAAATAATGCGAGTTTTAAACAGCGCTTTATTACGCCCTTTAAATAAAGATACATTTCAATAGACTTTCGCATTTTATTTTCATACATGAGTGTGTCTTTGTAACGCCCTGGAAAAAGCAGGGGAAAATAACCCGATGCTTCTCGTTGAAAACTTTTACTCGTACGAGTAACTCTCGCGATGTCACAACACTTCCTCAGCAGGCTCTGAGTCGCGTGAAGAAGTTCTCGCGATACTCCCCGCAAAGGTATATTACCACACCCAATCAATTGCTCCCAGAAGAATGGATGCTTTCACTTGGCAATCGCTGCCCAATCAAACCGGCACCTACACTATTATTTCCCGACGCTCTCACACACACTCCCGAAAGAGCCACCTGTGTTACATAAACTACTGAATGGAATGAAATATATATCAAACCAAACCAAATATATTTCCATTTGAACAGAACCGTTACCGTGGCAAACTTGGTCCATTTTAGACCCATACCATGTAAAATGAACAAGCCCCCAAATACTATTTGATACTACACAGTAGATGGCGATAATGCTCTATTAAGAAAGCAATCTTCCAATCAGCTCAAAGTAGAAAGTTTTCTCAGCCGCTGGATGTCGCTGTACGAGCAGGTCTGCGTGTGAATATCAGCCGAAGAAAAGACAACAATGGCGGCGACCTGCTCGTGGAAGTTAGACAAAGAAACGGGGCAGGATGCGCTTATCGGTAAGTTTAGAATATCCAAAAACATGATAGATAGATAGATAGACGAAATACAAATTGTGGCCTTATTCGTTTATGGTAATGTATATTTCTTATACTTCATATATGTGTTTAACACACCCACGTGTGTAGAAAACACCAAGTAAAAATAAGTGGAATTCAATTGTAAATGTTACCACGTTATAAAATTATTATAATTATTTTTCTTGTATTCATAACAAAAGCATTGAAATGTACAGGCAGTGTACATTTCATGATCAATGTACACTGCCTGTGCAAAAAAAAAAAAAAAAAAAAAAAAGTCACACACACACACACACACTCACACACACTTATATTTCTTTGGACTGTCTTTAGCTTTGATTGTTCTGATAAGCTTCTGCAATGTCGTAACATTTATTCCCATCCAGAGTTGCATACATTTTTCGCCAAGATTATATATTGATGACGGGAGAGTTGAACTGTTCACATAGTCTTCTAGAGTACATCCCAAAGATTCTCATCGGAGTTGAAGTATGGACTCTGCGGTGGCCAATCCATGTGTGAAAAATCACATCTAATGCTCTCTGAACCTTTCTTTTTTACAATTTGAAAAGGAAAAGTTGCTGATTTTATTAATTGTATTTAGTTGTCTATTTATGTTGTTTGGTTATGGGTTCGGTTCTTTGGGGATGATTTAGCGTTTCTTTTTTGTCTGGTTTATCTTTTTGATTTGATTTCTTTTGTTGAATGTAAAGTGTTGTTGATTTCCTCTTAATTTGTAACGGGCCCATCTTTCTCTTTATAAGCTGTCGTGGTGTCCATTTTGGTGGCTTTTTTTGTTTGTTTGTTGTTGTTGGTCTGTCTCTGTCTGCCTGGTTTGTTTTTGTAAAGGTACTTTTTTGAGTTTAATTAAAGTTCTTTCTTTTTTCTGGTGACTGCTGGTGTTTCTCGTCTTTGACTTCTCGGCCCTCACATTCAATAATAGCTTTTCTGCTGCCATCTAGTGGTCAGTTGTGAACCATAACAAGCATTTAACGTGACTGAAGGAGTACTTCGATTAGCATGAGCAACTTTTTCACTTAATGACCAGGAGTGCAATGTTAACATAATGCGAAACATATTTTCACCTGCAGAGTGAATGAGCAGTGGAAGGTTTTTTTATTCTGCGGGTCAGTCTGTAGAAGTCCAGATAACCTCTCCGTCTCACTGTGCCAGATAGGTTATCTGGACTTCTACAGACTGACAAATCTATCATATAAAAACCATCACCCAGAGTGCAACTTTTCCCAGTAGGATCGCAGTCTTGGAGTCGATGCCCTGCAGTGCACTCAGTAGTGTGCTCATCAGATATCCAGCAAAATACTGTGATTACAATGCACAAAACCACATAAACTACCTGCAAACCAGAAACCGAGTAATCACACAAAAAGAACACTAGTGTACTTGTGTAATGGGTGTGTGCTAGTGTTCATGCACAAACGTTTTTCAATATTAAAAAATGCTCATGTACTTTTCCTTTAAGTACAATGCCAACTGTCTACAGCTTTACTCGCATGTAAAAATGAGATGACACTCACTGCCCAATGAGTGGGTAATTTCTGAAACTCTCTCTTTATCACGGACTCGAGTGCATCTTGCCATCTTCCAGTATTTCACTTTTTTCAGTTCCAAAAAGGTACATTAATTACAATCTTTAATTTTCCACATAGGTGTGATCTGTGTGTGGATTTTGTCCCATTCTTTGAAAAAAAAGAAAAAAAAAAAAAATCTCCAGTCCTTTGTTCTTGATAATTTAAAAATAACATTTGTACCAAGCGGACAGACCTGATCTATAACTCTTGTCTGATAAATTTTGATCTTTAGAAATAATAATGCGCAGCAGATTCTGTTAAAGGAATAGTTCACCCAAAAAGTAAATACGCACCATATTTCAGGGGGTTTTTTTCTTTAATGTATCCTGGCTCTTCCTCATAACCTATGAGTCTTCAGGGGTTATCACATGAAATCGATCAGCTTTAGAGGACATGCGATAACCCCCCAGAAGTGACATAGGAGCAAGTATTTTTTTTAACTCACACCATCGTCCATAACCTTTTTCTTTATTGTGGAAATTATGATTGCAAATTTCAGTGAAATTCCATTTTATTTTATTTCCTGTCACAAAAAGGACTGCATCTTATACTATTTAGGTAAAGTTGCATTTTTAAATAAATTATAATGATTTTTCTAAAATAAACGTCAATGAATCTCATCTCAATATATTGATATTTAGGCCTATACTCTTTTTTTAATTCAGACTTTACATTTAAACTTCAACATTTCTGAGATGCATTTCACCTTTGGAGCAGCCAAAAGTAAGAGACAAAGAGAGATATTATTTTTATATGTACATTTTATTAAATAAAAACATTTTAAACATCATCATCCATTTAAATGAAATGCTTTTGTACAATTATAATAGCAATAAACTAGGAGATTATTTCACAAATACTAGCTTAAACCTTCTTAATGAAATTATACAGTGTACTTCAAATGCATACATTTCAATAAATCATTTACCTTTAAAACACATGTTATATTAAGAGCTAAATACTGCTAGAAACTTGGCACCCTGCTTTGGCCATATGACTAAGTATGTGCTACTTCAGGTCACAGGTCTGCTAGACGAAGGCTACTGATCCTGATGTGGAGGGCTTGAGGTGGCCACTGTCTTCACAATGAACCCAGTAGTTGGAATCAGTTCACACAAATCCAAAGCTTCCTGATACATACACACATACATACGTAAGTACACGCGCAAACAACAACAACCAATGTTATAATAAAATAGTAGTAAAATAAAATACTAATAAAATGCTTTTTTGTTTGTTTGTTTCTGAAGGGTACAGTAATCGTGGTAGCAGACTTACCATCAGTCAGCTGGAAACCAAAGGGCTCTGCAACAAAGTGTGGTTTGGGATCAGCTGGCTCTGGATTCGGCCCGAGTTCTCTTGTAGAGGCACAAATGGCTCAACTCTGTCCCGCGGCAGCAGCAGAAGGAGGGCCACTTTAAGGGCTTCCGTGCTTTCTTAAAGACTGAAGAAATCCCTTTCTTCATCCTTTTCCTCAAACCGGGTGTTTTTCTAAAAATCATTCAAAAAGACTGAATCATTTGCATATGCCAGTGCACTGTGCTGGTATTTACTATCTACACAAATGTCCCAGGTTTTACTGTACTTTCGTTCTTACCTGTGCTGTTCTCCACAGAAGGCGCCTCTCCGTCACTCGGCTCCTTCAGGCTCATGGAAGACTCTGTTGCGTACGTGTTCTCACGATCAGAACATGCGCACTCTTCTCTAGCAGGGCCACTCTGCCGAGACCAACTTCGCTCCTCACTGCTAATGCTTAACAGGTCCAGGCTATTGTCACGTCCTCCTTCAAAGGGGTTGTTGGCACTGTCAAAGCTCCATTCACCCAGCCTAGGATCCGCAAGACGTGCTGAATCTGCACCGTCTAGATCTGTGTCATTAGACGGAGGCGTGAACGGCTCTGTCAGTGTTTCACAACTGAACGAAGGACGCTTCATAGCATTCCATGTCCTCTTGAAGAATGAACAGATCCTGTTCTTCACTTTCTTCCTTAGACTGACATGGTTTTCTAAAACGAAAACGAAGAAGCATTCACTTGGACTTTACATTTAATAAATATGTCCCGTGAGTATTACATTCATTGGTCTAAAATTGCTTCTATGCAAAATATACAACCATGTAAAGGAATCTTAAATATGAGACAGAGACTTGGGAACTTTATACTCTATAGTGCTTCTAGATACTTCTTATACTGTAGTGCAGGTCCACATTTCAGTGTTACCTGTACTGCTGTCCACAGAGTCTGCAGGTGACACTCCTATAGATGTAGACTCGACAGAAGACACTTCTTGGTCACTATAGAAATCCATGCTTTCTGAAGGCCCTGCTGCTTCTAGAGCCTTGTAGGATGTATGGAGGGATGTTCTGGACATCGGAGGACTGCGGACGATTTGGCTGCTGACGCTCAGCAATCCCAAACTATCATTGCATCCTCTGTCCTGCATGAACATGCGGCTGCAGCTCATTTTTATACAATGCATGATGTCAAAGCATGCCTCTTCGGAGTCCGATTCAAAGCTGACCACGCCGCCTCAGTTTCATCTTCAGATGTGGCACTGCTAAGACTAGACTCCTCTGTGTAATCATCAATGGATCCTAGATTAGACACATCCAGCCTGTTGAGAAGTTCCAACTCAGCGGAGAATGTGTCGCTTCTGGACCTGTGAGGGTCGTCAGGACATTTTCACTGTCGGATGATGTAAATGACATGATGTCCGGTAGAACAGTCAAAAACACAATCTCTGTAGATCGTGAAAAGACTTTGAATAGCTACTTATTGTAGATTACAGTCCAATGTAAGTCGCTTTGAGATAACGCATCAACCAAACGCATAAACAAATGCAAACTTTCTCTCGTTGTTCAGCAACAAGCGCTGTGACGTATTGGAATGTCGGTGGAAACAAGCTGAAATTCAAATAATGCGAGTTTTAAAACAGCGCTTTATTACGCCCTTTAAATAAAGATACATTTCAATAGACTTTCGCATTTTATTTTCATACATGAGTGTGTCTTTGTAACGCCCTGGAAAAAGCAGGGAAAATAACCCGATGCTTCTCGTTGAAAACTTTTACTCGCACGAGTAACTCTCGCGATGTCACAACACTTCCTCAGCAGGCTCTGAGTCGCGTGAAGAAGTTCTCGCGATACTCCCGCAAAGGTATATTACCACACCCAATCAATTGCTCCCAGAAGAATGGATGCTTTCACTTGGCAATCGCTGCCCAATCAAACCGGCACCTACACTATTATTTCCCCGACGCTCTCACACACACTCCCGAAAGAGCCACCTGTGTTACATAAACTACTGAATGGAATGAAATATATATCAAACCAAACCAAATATATTTCCATTTGAACAGAACTGTTATCGTGGCAAACTTGGTCCATTTTAGACCCATACCATGTAAAATGAACAAGCCCCAAATACTATTTGATACTACACAGTAGATGGCGATAATGCTCTATTAAGAAAGCAATCTTCCAATCAGCTCAAAGTAGAAAGTTTTTCAGCCGCTGGATGTCGCTGTACGAGCAGGTCTGCGTGTGAATATCAGCCGAAGAAAAGACAACAATGGCGGCGACCTGCTCGTGGAAGTTAGACAAAGAAACGGGGCAGGATGCGCTTATTTATCGGTAAGTTTAGAATATCCAAAAGATGATAGATAGATAGATAGATAGATAGATAGATAGATAGACGAAATACAAATTGTGGCCTTATTCGTTTATGGTAATGTATATTTCTTATACTTCATATATGTGTTTAACACACCCACGTGTGTAGAAAACACCAAGTAAAAATAAGTGGAATTCAATTGTAAATGTTACCACGTTATAAAATTATTATAATTATTTTTCTTGTATTCATAACAAAAGCATTGAAATGTACAGGCAGTGTACATTTCATGATCAATGTACACTGCCTGTGCAAAAAAAAAAAAAAAAAAAGTCACACACACACACACACACACACACACACTTATATTTCTTTGGACTGTCTTTAGCTTTGATTGTTCTGATAAGCTTCTGCAATGTCGTAACATTTATTCCCATCCAGAGTTGCATACATTTTTCGCCAAGATTATATATTGATGACGGAGAGTTGAACTGTTCACATAGTCTTCTAGAGTACATCCCAAAGATTCTCATCGGAGTTGAAGTATGGACTCTGCGGTGGCCAATCCATGTGTGAAAAATCACATCTAATGCTCTCTGAACCTTTCTTTTTTTACAATTTGAAAAGGAAAAGTTGCTGATTTTATTAATTGTATTTAGTTGTCTATTTATGTTGTTTGGTTATGGGTTCGGTTCTTTGGGGATGATTTAGCGTTTCTTTTTGTCTGGTTTATCTTTTGATTTGATTTCTTTTGTTGAATGTAAAGTGTTGTTGATTTCCCTCTTAATTTGTAACGGGCCCATCTTTCTCTTTATAAGCTGTCGTGGTGTCCATTTTGGTGGTTTTTTTTGTTTGTTTGTTGTTGTTGGTCTGTCTCTGTCTGCCTGGTTTGTTTTTGTAAAGGTACTTTTTTTGAGTTTAATTAAAGTTCTTTCTTTTTTCTGGTGACTGCTGGTGTTTCTCGTCTTTGACTTCTCGGGCCCTCACATTCAATAATAGCTTTTCTGCTGCCATCTAGTGGTCAGTTGTGAACCATAACAAGCATTTAACGTGACTGAAGGAGTACTTTGATTAGCATGAGCAACTTTTTCACTTAATGACCAGGAGTGCAATGTTAACATAATGCGAAACATATTTTCACCTGCAGAGTGAATGAGCAGTGGAAGGTTTTTTTATTCTGCGGGTCAGTCTGTAGAAGTCCAGATAACCTCTCCGTCTCACTGTGCCAGATAGGTTATCTGGACTTCTACAGACTGACAAATCTATCATATATAAAAACCATCACCCAGAGTGCAACTTTTCCCAGTAGGATCGCAGTCTTGGAGTCGATGCCCTGCAGTGCACTCAGTAGTGTGCTCATCAGATATCCAGCAAAATACTGTGATTACAATGCACAAAACCACATAAACTACCTGCAAACCAGAAACCGAGTAATCACACAAAAAGAACACTAGTGTACTTGTGTAATGGGTGTGTGCTAGTGTTCATGCACAAACGTTTTTCAATATTAAAAAATGCTCATGTACTTTTCCTTTAAGTACAATGCCAACTGTCTACAGCTTTACTCGCATGTAAAATGAGATGACACTCACTGCCCAATGAGTGGGTAATTTCTGAAACTCTCTCTTTATCACGGACTCGAGTGCATCTTGCCATCTTCCAGTATTTCACTTTTTCAGTTCCAAAAAGGTACATTAATTACAATCTTTAATTTTCCACATAGGTGTGATCTGTGTGTGGATTTTGTCCCATTCTTTGAAAAAGAACTAAAAAAAAAAAATCTCCAGTCCTTTGTTCTTGATAATTTAAAAATAACATTTGTACCAAGCGGACAGACCTGATCTATAACTCTTGTCTGATAAATTTTGATCTTTAGAAATAATAATGCGCAGCAGATTCTGTTAAAGGAATAGTTCACCCAAAAAGTAAATACGCACCATATTTCAGGGGGTTTTTTTCTTTAATGTATCCTGGCTCTTCCTCATAACCTATGAGTCTTCAGGGGTTATCACATGAAATCGATCAGCTTTAGAGGACATGCGATAACCCCAGAAGTGACATAGGAGCAAGTATTTTTTTTAACTCACACCATCGTCCATAACCTTTTTCTTTATTGTGGAAATTATGATTGCAAATTTCAGTGAAATTCCATTTTATTTTATTTCCTGTCACAAAAAGGACTGCATCTTATACTATTTAGGTAAAGTTGCATTTTTAAATAAATTATAATGATTTTTCTAAAATAAACGTCAATGAATCTCATCTCAATATATTGATATTTAGGCCTATACTCTTTTTTAATTCAGACTTTACATTTAAACTTCAACATTTCTGAGATGCATTTCACCTTTTGGAGCAGCCAAAAGTAAGAGACAAAGAGAGATATTATTTTTATATGTACATTTTATTAAATAAAAACATTTTAAACATCATCATCCATTTAAATGAAATGCTTTTGTACAATTATAATAGCAATAAACTAGAGATTATTTCACAAATACTAGCTTAAACCTTCTTAATGAAATTATACAGTGTACTTCAAATGCATACATTTCAATAAATCATTTACCTTTAAAACACATGTTATATTAAGAGCTAAATACTGCTAGAAACTTGGCACCCTGCTTTGGCCATATGACTAAGTATGTGCTACTTCAGGTCACAGGTCTGCTAGACGAAGGCTACTGATCCTGATGTGGAGGGCTTGAGGTGGCCACTGTCTTCACAATGAACCCAGTAGTTGGAATCAGTTCACACAAATCCAAAGCTTCCTGATACATACACACATACATACGTAAGTACACGCGCAAAAACAACAACAACCAATGTTATAATAAAATAGTAGTAAAATAAAATACTAATAAAATGCTTTTTGTTTGTTTGTTTCTGAAGGGTACAGTAATCGTGGTAGCAGACTTACCATCAGTCAGCTGGAAACCAAAGGGCTCTGCAACAAAGTGTGGTTTGGGATCAGCTGGCTCTGGATTCGCCCGAGTTCTCTTGTAGAGGCACAAATGGCTCAACTCTGGTCCCGCGGCAGCAGCAGAAGGAGGGCCACTTTAAGGGCTTCCGTGCTTTCTTAAAGACTGAAGAAATCCCTTTCTTCATCCTTTTCCTCAAACCGGGTGTTTTTCTAAAAATCATTCAAAAGACTGAATCATTTGCATATGCCAGTGCACTGTGCTGGTATTTACTATCTACACAAATGTCCCAGGTTTTACTGTACTTTCGTTCTTACCTGTGCTGTTCTCCACAGAAGGCGCCTCTCCGTCACTCGGCTCCTTCAGGCTCATGGAAGACTCTGTTGCGTACGTGTTCTCACGATCAGAACATGCGCACTCTTCTCTAGCAGGGCCACTCTGCCGAGACCAACTTCGTTCCTCACTGCTAATGCTTAACAGGTCCAGGCTATTGTCACGTCCTCCTTCAAAGGGGTTGTTGGCACTGTCAAAGCTCCATTCACCCAGCCTAGGATCCGCAAGACGTGCTGAATCTGCACCGTCTAGATCTGTGTCATTAGACGGAGGCGTGAACGGCTCTGTCAGTGTTTCACAACTGAACGAAGGACGCTTCATAGCATTCCATGTCCTCTTGAAGAATGAACAGATCCTGTTCTTCACTTTCTTCCTTAGACTGACATGGTTTTCTAAAACGAAAACGAAGAAGCATTCACTTGGACTTTACATTTAATAAATATGTCCCGTGAGTATTACATTCATTGGTCTAAAATTGCTTCTATGCAAAATATACAACCATGTAAGGAATCTTAAATATGAGACAGAGACTTGGGAACTTTATACTCTATAGTGCTTCTAGATACTTCTTATACTGTAGTGCAGGTCCACATTTCAGTGTTACCTGTACTGCTGTCCACAGAGTCTGCAGGTGACACTCCTATAGATGTAGACTCGACAGAAGACACTTCTTGGTCACTATAGAAATCCATGCTTTCTGAAGGCCCTGCTGCTTCTAGAGCCTTGTAGGATGTATGGAGGGATGTTCTGGACATCGGAGGACTGCGGACGATTTGGCTGCTGACGCTCAGCAATCCCAAACTATCATTGCATCCTCTGTCCTGCATGAACATGCGGCTGCAGCTCATTTTTATACAATGCATGATGTCAAAGCATGCCTCTTCGGAGTCCGATTCAAAGCTGACCACGCTCGCCTCAGTTTCATCTTCAGATGTGGCACTGCTAAGACTAGACTCCTCTGTGTAATCATCAATGGATCCTAGATTAGACACATCCAGCCTGTTGAGAAGTTCCAACTCAGCGGAGAATGTGTCGCTTCTGGACCTGTGAGGGTCGTCAGGGACATTTTCACTGTCGGATGATGTAAATGACATGATGTCGGTAGAACAGTCAAAAACACAATCTCTGTAGATCGTGAAAAGACTTTGAATAGCTACTTATTGTAGATTACAGTCCAATGTAAGTCGCTTTGAGATAACGCATCAACCAAACGCATAAACAAATGCAAACTTTCTCTCGTTGTCTAGCAATCAAGCGCTGTGACGTATTGGAATGTCGGTGGAAACAAGCTGAAATTCAAATAATGCGAGTTTTAAAACAGCGCTTTATTACGCCCTTTAAATAAAGATACATTTCAATAGACTTTCGCATTTTATTTTCATACATGAGTGTGTCTTTGTAACGCCCTGGAAAAAGCAGGGGAAAATAACCCCGATGCTTCTCGTTGAAAACTTTTACTCGTACGAGTAACTCTCGCGATGTCACAACACTTCCTCAGCAGGCTCTGAGTCGCGTGAAGAAGTTCTCGCGATACTCCCCGCAAAGGTATATTACCACACCCAATCAATTGCTCCCAGAAGAATGGATGCTTTCACTTGGCAATCGCTGCCCAATCAAACCGGCACCTACACTATTATTTCCCCCGACGCTCTCACACACACTCCCGAAAGAGCCACCTGTGTTACATAAACTACTGAATGGAATGAAATATATATCAAACCAAACCAAATATATTTCCATTTGAACAGAACCGTTACCGTGGCAAACTTGGTCCATTTTAGACCCATACCATGTAAAATGAACAAGCCCCCAAATACTATTTGATACTACACAGTAGATGGCGATAATGCTCTATTAAGAAAGCAATCTTCCAATCAGCTCAAAGTAGAAAGTTTTCTCAGCCGCTGGATGTCGCTGTACGAGCAGGTCTGCGTGTGAATATCAGCCGAAGAAAAGACAACAATGGCGGCGACCTGCTCGTGGAAGTTAGACAAAGAAACGGGGCAGGATGCGCTTATCGGTAAGTTTAGAATATCCAAAAACATGATAGATAGATAGATAGATAGATAGAAATACGAAATACAAATTGTGGCCTTATTCGTTTATGGTAATGTATATTTCTTATACTTCATATATGTGTTTAACACACCCACGTGTGTAGAAAACACCAAGTAAAAATAAGTGGAATTCAATTGTAAATGTTACCACGTTATAAAATTATTATAATTATTTTTCTTGTATTCATAACAAAAGCATTGAAATGTACAGGCAGTGTACATTTCATGATCAATGTACACTGCCTGTGCAAAAAAAAAAAAAAAGTCACACACACACACACACACACTCACACACACTTATATTTCTTTGGACTGTCTTTAGCTTTGATTGTTCTGATAAGCTTCTGCAATGTCGTAACATTTATTCCCATCCAGAGTTGCATACATTTTTCGCCAAGATTATATATTGATGACGGGAGAGTTGAACTGTTCACATAGTCTTCTAGAGTACATCCCAAAGATTCTCATCGGAGTTGAAGTATGGACTCTGCGGTGGCCAATCCATGTGTGAAAAATCACATCTAATGCTCTCTGAACCTTTTTTTTTTACAATTTGAAAAGGAAAAGTTGCTGATTTTATTAATTGTATTTAGTTGTCTATTTATGTTGTTTGGTTATGGGTTCGGTTCTTTGGGGATGATTTAGCGTTTCTTTTTGTCTGGTTTATCTTTTGATTTGATTTCTTTTGTTGAATGTAAAGTGTTGTTGATTTCCCTCTTAATTTGTAACGGGCCCATCTTTCTCTTTATAAGCTGTCGTGGTGTCCATTTTGGTGGTTTTTTTTGTTTGTTTGTTGTTGTTGGTCTGTCTCTGTCTGCCTGGTTTGTTTTTGTAAAGGTACTTTTTTGAGTTTAATTAAAGTTCTTTCTTTTTCTGGTGACTGCTGGTGTTTCTCGTCTTTGACTTCTCGGCCCTCACATTCAATAATAGCTTTTCTGCTGCCATCTAGTGGTCAGTTGTGAACCATAACAAGCATTTAACGTGACTGAAGGAGTACTTCGATTAGCATGAGCAACTTTTTCACTTAATGACCAGGAGTGCAATGTTAACATAATGCGAAACATATTTTCACCTGCAGAGTGAATGAGCAGTGGAAGGTTTTTTTATTCTGCGGGTCAGTCTGTAGAAGTCCAGATAACCTCTCCGTCTCACTGTGCCAGATAGGTTATCTGGACTTCTACAGACTGACAAATCTATCATATATAAAAACCATCACCCAGAGTGCAACTTTTCCCAGTAGGATCGCAGTCTTGGAGTCGATGCCCTGCAGTGCACTCAGTAGTGTGCTCATCAGATATCCAGCAAAATACTGTGATTACAATGCACAAAACCACATAAACTACCTGCAAACCAGAAACCGAGTAATCACACAAAAAGAACACTAGTGTACTTGTGTAATGGGTGTGTGCTAGTGTTCATGCACAAACGTTTTTCAATATTAAAAAATGCTCATGTACTTTTCCTTTAAGTACAATGCCAACTGTCTACAGCTTTACTCGCATGTAAAATGAGATGACACTCACTGCCCAATGAGTGGGTAATTTCTGAAACTCTCTCTTTATCACGGACTCGAGTGCATCTTGCCATCTTCCAGTATTTCACTTTTTTCAGTTCCAAAAGGTACATTAATTACAATCTTTAATTTTCCACATAGGTGTGATCTGTGTGTGGATTTTGTCCCATTCTTGAAAAAGAACTTAAAAAAAAAAAAAAATCTCCAGTCCTTTGTTCTTGATAATTTAAAAATAACATTTGTACCAAGCGGACAGACCTGATCTATAACTCTTGTCTGATAAATTTTGATCTTTAGAAATAATAATGCGCAGCAGATTCTGTTAAAGGAATAGTTCACCCAAAAAGTAAATACGCACCATATTTCAGGGGGTTTTTTTCTTTAATGTATCCTGGCTCTTCCTCCATAACCTATGAGTCTTCAGGGGTTATCACATGAAATCGATCAGCTTTAGAGGACATGCGATAACCCCAGAAGTGACATAGGAGCAAGTATTTTTTTTAACTCACACCATCGTCCATAACCTTTTTCTTTATTGTGGAAATTATGATTGCAAATTTCAGTGAAATTCCATTTTATTTTATTTCCTGTCACAAAAAGGACTGCATCTTATACTATTTAGGTAAAGTTGCATTTTTAAATAAATTATAATGATTTTTCTAAAATAAACGTCAATGAATCTCATCTCAATATATTGATATTTAGGCCTATACTCTTTTTTAATTCAGACTTTACATTTAAACTTCAACATTTCTGAGATGCATTTCACCTTTGGAGCAGCCAAAAGTAAGAGACAAAGAGAGATATTATTTTTATATGTACATTTTATTAAATAAAAACATTTTAAACATCATCATCCATTTAAATGAAATGCTTTTGTACAATTATAATAGCAATAAACTAGGAGATTATTTCACAAATACTAGCTTAAACCTTCTTAATGAAATTATACAGTGTACTTCAAATGCATACATTTCAATAAATCATTTACCTTTAAAACACATGTTATATTAAGAGCTAAATACTGCTAGAAACTTGGCACCCTGCTTTGGCCATATGACTAAGTATGTGCTACTTCAGGTCACAGGTCTGCTAGACGAAGGCTACTGATCCTGATGTGGAGGGCTTGAGGTGGCCACTGTCTTCACAATGAACCCAGTAGTTGGAATCAGTTCACACAAATCCAAAGCTTCCTGATACATACACACATACATACGTAAAGTACACGCGCAAAAACAACAACAACCAATGTTATAATAAAATAGTAGTAAAATAAAATACTAATAAAATGCTTTTTTGTTTGTTTGTTTCTGAAGGGTACAGTAATCGTGGTAGCAGACTTACCATCAGTCAGCTGGAAACCAAAGGGCTCTGCAACAAAGTGTGGTTTGGGATCAGCTGGCTCTGGATTCGGCTCGAAGTTCTCTTGTAGAGGCACAAATGGCTCAACTCTGGTCCCGCGGCAGCAGCAGAAGGAGGGCCACTTTAAGGGCTTCCGTGCTTTCTTAAAGACTGAAGAAATCCCTTTCTTCATCCTTTTCCTCAAACCGGGTGTTTTTCTAAAAATCATTCAAAAGACTGAATCATTTGCATATGCCAGTGCACTGTGCTGGTATTTACTATCTACACAAATGTCCCAGGTTTTACTGTACTTTCGTTCTTACCTGTGCTGTTCTCCACAGAAGGCGCCTCTCCGTCACTCGGCTCCTTCAGGCTCATGGAAGACTCTGTTGCGTACGTGTTCTCACGATCAGAACATGCGCACTCTTCTCTAGCAGGGCCACTCTGCCGAGACCAACTTCGCTCCTCACTGCTAATGCTTAACAGGTCCAGGCTATTGTCACGTCCTCCTTCAAAGGGGTTGTTGGCACTGTCAAAGCTCCATTCACCCAGCCTAGGATCCGCAAGACGTGCTGAATCTGCACCGTCTAGATCTGTGTCATTAGACGGAGGCGTGAACGGCTCTGTCAGTGTTTCACAACTGAACGAAGGACGCTTCATAGCATTCCATGTCCTCTTGAAGAATGAACAGATCCTGTTCTTCACTTTCTTCCTTAGACTGACATGGTTTTCTAAAACGAAAACGAAGAAGCATTCACTTGGACTTTACATTTAATAAATATGTCCCGTGAGTATTACATTCATTGGTCTAAAATTGCTTCTATGCAAAATATACAACCATGTAAAGGAATCTTAAATATGAGACAGAGACTTGGGAACTTTATACTCTATAGTGCTTCTAGATACTTCTTATACTGTAGTGCAGGTCCACATTTCAGTGTTACCTGTACTGCTGTCCACAGAGTCTGCAGGTGACACTCCTATAGATGTAGACTCGACAGAAGACACTTCTTGGTCACTATAGAAATCCATGCTTTCTGAAGGCCCTGCTGCTTCTAGAGCCTTGTAGGATGTATGGAGGGATGTTCTGGACATCGGAGGACTGCGGACGATTTGGCTGCTGACGCCAGCAATCCCAAACTATCATTGCATCCTCTGTCCTGCATGAACATGCGGCTGCAGCTCATTTTTATACAATGCATGATGTCAAAGCATGCCTCTTCGAGTCCGATTCAAAGCTGACCACGCCGCCTCAGTTTCATCTTCAGATGTGGCACTGCTAAGACTAGACTCCTCTGTGTAATCATCAATGGATCCTAGATTAGACACATCCAGCCTGTTGAGAAGTTCCAACTCAGCGGAGAATGTGTCGCTTCTGGACCTGTGAGGGTCGTCAGGGACATTTTCACTGTCGGATGATGTAAATGACATGATGTCCGGTAGAACAGTCAAAAACACAATCTCTGTAGATCGTGAAAAGACTTTGAATAGCTACTTATTGTAGATTACAGTCCAATGTAAGTCGCTTTGAGATAACGCATCAACCAAACGCATAAACAAATGCAAACTTTCTCTCGTTGTTCTAGCACCGAAGCGCTGTGACGTATTGGAATGTCGGTGGAAACAAGCTGAAATTCAAATAATGCGAGTTTTAAAACAGCGCTTTATTACGCCTTTAAATAAAGATACATTTCAATAGACTTTCGCATTTTATTTTCATACATGAGTGTGTCTTTGTAACGCCCTGGAAAAAGCAGGGGAAAATAACCCGATGCTTTCGTTGAAAACTTTTACTCGCACGAGTAACTCTCGCGATGTCACAACACTTCCTCAGCAGGCTCTGAGTCGCGTGAAGAAGTTCTCGCGATACTCCCGCAAAGGTATATTACCACACCCAATCAATTGCTCCCAGAAGAATGGATGCTTTCACTTGGCAATCGCTGCCCAATCAAACCGGCACCTACACTATTATTTCCCCGACGCTCTCACACACACTCCCGAAAGAGCCACCTGTGTTACATAAACTACTGAATGGAATGAAATATATATCAAACCAAACCAAATATATTTCCATTTGAACAGAACTGTTATCGTGGCAAACTTGGTCCATTTTAGACCCATACCATGTAAAATGAACAAGCCCCCAAATACTATTTGATACTACACAGTAGATGGCGATAATGCTCTATTAAGAAAGCAATCTTCCAATCAGCTCAAAGTAGAAAGTTTTCTCAGCCGCTGGATGTCGCTGTACGAGCAGGTCTGCGTGTGAATATCAGCCGAAGAAAAGATAACAATGGCGGCGACCTGCTCGTGGAAGTTAGACAAAGAAACGGGCAGGATGCGCTTATCGGTAAGTTTAGAATATCAAAAACATGATAGATAGATAGATAGATAGATAGACGAAATACAAATTGTGGCCTTATTCGTTTATGGTAATGTATATTTCTTATACTTCATATATGTGTTTAACACACCCACGTGTGTAGAAAACACCAAGTAAAAATAAGTGGAATTCAATTGTAAATGTTACCACGTTATAAAATTATTATAATTATTTTTTCTTGTATTCATAACAAAAGCATTGAAATGTACAGGCAGTGTACATTTCATGATCAATGTACACTGCCTGTGCAAAAAAAAAAAAAAAAAAAACACACACACACACACACACTCACACACACTTATATTTCTTTGGACTGTCTTTAGCTTTGATTGTTCTGATAAGCTTCTGCAATGTCGTAACATTTATTCCCATCCAGAGTTGCATACATTTTTCGCCAAGATTATATATTGATGACGGGAGAGTTGAACTGTTCACATAGTCTTCTAGAGTACATCCCAAAGATTCTCATCGGAGTTGAAGTATGGACTCTGCGGTGGCCAATCCATGTGTGAAAAATCACATCTAATGCTCTCTGAACCTTTCTTTTTTTACAATTTGAAAAGGAAAAGTTGCTGATTTTATTAATTGTATTTAGTTGTCTATTTATGTTGTTTGGTTATGGGTTCGGTTCTTTGGGGATGATTTAGCGTTTCTTTTTTGTCTGGTTTATCTTTTTGATTTGATTTCTTTTGTTGAATGTAAAGTGTTGTTGATTTCCCTCTTAATTTGTAACGGGCCCATCTTTCTCTTTATAAGCTGTCGTGGTGTCCATTTTGGTGGCAATCTTTTTTTGTTTGTTTGTTGTTGTTGGTCTGTCTCTGTCTGCCTGGTTTGTTTTTGTAAAGGTACTTTTTTGAGTTTAATTAAAGTTCTTTCTTTTTTCTGGTGACTGCTGGTGTTTCGTCTTTGACTTCTCGGGCCCTCACATTCAATAATAGCTTTTCTGCTGCCATCTAGTGGTCAGTTGTGAACCATAACAAGCATTTAACGTGACTGAAGGAGTACTTGATTAGCATGAGCAACTTTTTCACTTAATGACCAGGAGTGCAATGTTAACATAATGCGAAACATATTTTCACCTGCAGAGTGAATGAGCAGTGGAAGGTTTTTTTATTCTGCGGGTCAGTCTGTAGAAGTCCAGATAACCTCTCCGTCTCACTGTGCCAGATAGGTTATCTGGACTTCTACAGACTGACAAATCTATCATATATAAAACCATCACCCAGAGTGCAACTTTTCCCAGTAGGATCGCAGTCTTGGAGTCGATGCCCTGCAGTGCACTCAGTAGTGTGCTCATCAGATATCCAGCAAAATACTGTGATTACAATGCACAAAACCACATAAACTACCTGCAAACCAGAAACCGAGTAATCACACAAAAAGAACACTAGTGTGTACTTGTGTAATGGGTGTGTGCTAGTGTTCATGCACAAACGTTTTTCAATATTAAAAATGCTCATGTACTTTTCCTTTAAGTACAATGCCAACTGTCTACAGCTTTACTCGCATGTAAAATGAGATGACACTCACTGCCCAATGAGTGGGTAATTTCTGAAACTCTCTCTTTATCACGGACTCGAGTGCATCTTGCCATCTTCCAGTATTTCACTTTTTCAGTTCCAAAAAGGTACATTAATTACAATCTTTAATTTTCCACATAGGTGTGATCTGTGTGTGGATTTTGTCCCATTCTTTGAAAAAGAACTTAAAAAAAAAAAAAATCTCCAGTCCTTTGTTCTTGATAATTTAAAAATAACATTTGTACTCAAGCGGACAGACCTGATCTATAACTCTTGTCTGATAAATTTTGATCTTTAGAAATAATAATGCGCAGCAGATTCTGTTAAAGGAATAGTTCACCCAAAAAGTAAATACGCACCATATTTCAGGGGGTTTTTTTCTTTAATGTATCCTGGCTCTTCCTCATAACCTATGAGTCTTCAGGGGTTATCACATGAAATCGATCAGCTTTAGAGGACATGCGATAACCCCCCAGAAGTGACTTTATAGGAGCAAGTATTTTTTTAACTCACACCATCGCCCATAACCTTTTTCTTTATTGTGGAAATTATGATTGCAAATTTCAGTGAAATTCCATTTTATTTTATTTCCTGTCACAAAAAGGACTGCATCTTATACTATTTAGGTAAAGTTGCATTTTTAAATAAATTATAATGATTTTTCTAAAATAAACGTCAATGAATCTCATCTCAATATATTGATATTTAGGCCTATACTCTTTTTTTAATTCAGACTTTACATTTAAACTTCAACATTTCTGAGATGCATTTCACCTTTGGAGCAGCCAAAAGTAAGAGACAAAGAGAGATATTATTTTTATATGTACATTTTATTAAATAAAACATTTTAAACATCATCATCCATTTAAATGAAATGCTTTTGTACAATTATAATAGCAATAAACTAGGAGATTATTTCACAAATACTAGCTTAAACCTTCTTAATGAAATTATACAGTGTACTTCAAATGCATACATTTCAATAAATCATTTACCTTTAAAACACATGTTATATTAAGAGCTAAATACTGCTAGAAACTTGGCACCCTGCTTTGGCCATATGACTAAGTATGTGCTACTTCAGGTCACAGGTCTGCTAGACGAAGGCTACTGATCCTGATGTGGAGGGCTTGAGGTGGCCACTGTCTTCACAATGAACCCAGTAGTTGGAATCAGTTCACACAAATCCAAAGCTTCCTGATACATACACACATACATACACGTAAGTACACGCACAAAACAACAACAACAACCAATGTTATAATAAAATAGTAGTAAAATAAAATACTAATAAAATGCTTTTTGTTTGTTTGTTTCTGAAGGGTACAGTAATCGTGGTAGCAGACTTACCATCAGTCAGCTGGAAACCAAAGGGCTCTGCAACAAAGTGTGGTTTGGGATCAGCTGGCTCTGGATTCGGCCCGAGTTCTCTTGTAGAGGCACAAATGGCTCAACTCTGGTCCCATGGCATGGCAGCAGCAGAAGGAGGGCCACTTTAAGGGCTTCCGTGCTTTCTTAAAGACTGAAGAAATCCCTTTCTTCATCCTTTTCCTCAAACCGGGTGTTTTTCTAAAAATCATTCAAAAGACTGAATCATTTGCATATGCCAGTGCACTGTGCTGGTATTTACTATCTACACAAATGTCCCAGGTTTTACTGTACTTTCGTTCTTACCTGTGCTGTTCTCCACAGAAGGCGCGCTCCGTCACTCGGCTCCTTCAGGCTCATGGAAGACTCTGTTGCGCACGTGTTCTCACGATCAGAACATGCGCACTCTTCTCTAGCAGGGCCACTCTGCCGAGACCAACTTCGCTCCTCACTGCTAATGCTTAACAGGTCCAGGCTATTGTCACGTCCTCCTTCAAAGGGGTTGTTGGCACTGTCAAAGCTCCATTCACCCAGCCTAGGATCCGCAAGACGTGCTGAATCTGCACCGCTTCTAGATCTGTGTCATTAGACGGAGGCGTGAACGGCTCTGTCAGTGTTTCACAACTGAACGAAGGACGCTTCATAGCATTCCATGTCCTCTTGAAGAATGAACAGATCCTGTTCTTCACTTTCTTCCTTAGACTGACATGGTTTTCTAAAACGAAAACGAAGAAGCATTCACTTGACTTTACATTTAATAAATATGTCCCGTGAGTATTACATTCATTGGTCTAAAATTGCTTCTATGCAAAATATACAACCATGTAAAGGAATCTTAAATATGAGACAGAGACTTGGGAACTTTATACTCTATAGTGCTTCTAGATACTTCTTATACTGTAGTGCAGGTCCACATTTCAGTGTTACCTGTACTGCTGTCCACAGAGTCTGCAGGTGACACTCCTATAGATGTAGACTCGACAGAAGACACTTCTTGGTCACTATAGAAATCCATGCTTTCTGAAGGCCCTGCTGCTTCTAGAGCCTTGTAGGATGTATGGAGGGATGTTCTGGACATCGGAGGACTGCGGACGATTGGCTGCTGACGCTCAGCAATCCCAAACTATCATTGCATCCTCTGTCCTGCATGAACATGCGGCTGCAGCTCATTTTTATACAATGCATGATGTCAAAGCATGCCTCTTCGAGTCCGATTCAAAGCTGACCACGCCGCCTCAGTTTCATCTTCAGATGTGGCACTGCTAAGACTAGACTCCTCTGTGTAATCATCAATGGATCCTAGATTAGACACATCCAGCCTGTTGAGAAGTTCCAACTCAGCGGAGAATGTGTCGCTTCTGGACCTGTGAGGGTCGTCAGGACATTTTCACTGTCGGATGATGTAAATGACATGATGTCCGGTAGAACAGTCAAAAACACAATCTCTGTAGATCGTGAAAAGACTTTGAATAGCTACTTATTGTAGATTACAGTCCAATGTAAGTCGCTTTGAGATAACGCATCAACCAAACGCATAAACAAATGCAAACTTTCTCTCGTTGTCTAGCACCGAAGCGCTGTGACGTATTGGAATGTCGGTGGAAACAAGCTGAAATTCAAATAATGCGAGTTTTAAAACAGCGCTTTATTACGCCCTTTAAATAAAGATACATTTCAATAGACTTTCGCATTTTATTTTCATACATGAGTGTGTCTTTGTAACGCCCTGGAAAAAGCAGGGGAAAATAACCCCGATGTTTCTCGTTGAAAACTTTTACTCGTACGAGTAACTCTCGCGATGTCACAACACTTCCTCAGCAGGCTCTGAGTCGCGTGAAGAAGTTCTCGCGATACTCCCGCAAAGGTATATTACCACACCCAATCAATTGCTCCCAGAAGAATGGATGCTTTCACTTGGCAATCGCTGCCCAATCAAACCGGCACCTACACTATTATTTCCCGACGCGCTCACACACACTCCCGAAAGAGCCACCTGTGTTACATAAACTACTGAATGGAATGAAATATATATCAAACCAAACCAAATATATTTCCATTTGAACAGAACTGTTATATCATGGCAAACTTGGTCCATTTTAGACCCATACCATGTAAAATGAACAAGCCCCAAATACTATTTGATACTACACAGTAGATGGCGATAATGCTCTATTAAGAAAGCAATCTTCCAATCAGCTCAAAGTAGAAAGTTTTTCAGCCGCTGGATGTCGCTGTAACGAGCAGGTCTATGTGTGAATATCAGCCAAGAAAAGACAACAATGGCGGCGACCTGCTCGTGGAAGTTAGACAAAGAAACGGGGCAGGATGCGCTTATCGGTAAGTTTAGAATATCCAAAAACATGATATAGATAGATAGATAGATAGATAGAAATACGAAATACAAATTGTGGCCTTTATTCGCTTATGGTAATGTATATTTCTTATACTTCATATATGTGTTTAACACACCCACGTGTGTAGAAAACACCAAGTAAAAATAAGTGGAATTCAATTGTAAATGTTACCACGTTATAAAATTATTATAATTATTTTTCTTGTATTCATAACAAAAGCATTGAAATGTACAGGCAGTGTACATTTCATGATCAATGTACACTGCCTGTGCAAAAAAAAAAAAAAAAAAAGTCACACACACACACACACACACACTTATATTTCTTTGGACTGTCTTTAGCTTTGATTGTTCTGATAAGCTTCTGCAATGTCGTAACATTTATTCCCATCCAGAGTTGCATACATTTTTCGCCAAGATTATATATTGATGACGGAGAGTTGAACTGTTCACATAGTCTTCTAGAGTACATCCCAAAGATTCTCATCGGAGTTGAAGTATGGACTCTGCGTGTGGCCAATCCATGTGTGAAAAATCACATCTAATGCTCTCTGAACCTTTCTTTTTTACAATTTGAAAAGGAAAAGTTGCTGATTTTATTAATTGTATTTAGTTGTCTATTTATGTTGTTTGGTTATGGGTCTCGGTTCTTTGGGGATGATTTAGCGTTTCTTTTTGTCTGGTTTATCTTTTGATTTGATTTCTTTTGTTGAATGTAAAGTGTTGTTGATTTCCCTCTTAATTTGTAACGGGCCCATCTTTCTCTTTATAAGCTGTCGTGGTGTCCATTTTGGTGGCTTTTTTTGTTTGTTTGTTGTTGTTGGTCTGTCTCTGTCTGCCTGGTTTGTTTTTGTAAAGGTACTTTTTTTGAGTTTAATTAAAGTTCTTTCTTTTTTTCTGGTGACTGCTGGTGTTTCTCGTCTTTGACTTCTCGGGCCCTCACATTCAATAATAGCTTTTCTGCTGCCATCTAGTGGTCAGTTGTGAACCATAACAAGCATTTAACGTGACTGAAGGAGTACTTCGATTAGCATGAGCAACTTTTTCACTTAATGACCAGGAGTGCAATGTTAACATAATGCGAAACATATTTTCACCTGCAGAGTGAATGAGCAGTGGAAGGTTTTTTTATTCTGCGGGTCAGTCTGTAGAAGTCCAGATAACCTCTCCGTCTCACTGTGCCAGATAGGTTATCTGGACTTCTACAGACTGACAAATCTATCATATATAAAAACCATCACCCAGAGTGCAACTTTTCCCAGTAGGATCGCAGTCTTGGAGTCGATGCCCTGCAGTGCACTCCAGTAGTGTGCTCATCAGATATCCAGCAAAAATACTGTGATTACAATGCACAAAACCACATAAACTACCTGCAAACCAGAAACCGAGTAATCACACAAAAAGAACACTAGTGTACTTGTGTAATGGGTGTGTGCTAGTGTTCATGCACAAACGTTTTTCAATATTAAAAAATGCTCATGTACTTTTCCTTTAAGTACAATGCCAACTGTCTACAGCTTTACTCGCATGTAAAAATGAGATGACACTCACTGCCCAATGAGTGGGTAATTTCTGAAACTCTCTCTTTATCACGGACTCGAGTGCATCTTGCCATCTTCCAGTATTTCACTTTTTCAGTTCCAAAAAGGTACATTAATTACAATCTTTAATTTTCCACATAGGTGTGATCTGTGTGTGGATTTTGTCCCATTCTTTGAAAAAGAACTTAAAAAAAAAAATCTCCAGTCCTTTGTTCTTGATAATTTAAAAATAACATTTGTACCAAGCGGACAGACCTGATCTATAACTCTTGTCTGATAAATTTTGATCTTTAGAAATAATAATGCGCAGCAGATTCTGTTAAAGGAATAGTTCACCCAAAAAGTAAATACGCACCATATTTCAGGGGTTTTTTCTTTAATGTATCCTGGCTCTTCCTCCATAACCTATGAGTCTTCAGGGTTATCACATGAAATCGATCAGCTTTAGAGGACATGCGATAACCCCCAGAAGTGTTATAGGAGCAAGTATTTTTTTAACTCACACCATCGTCCATAACCTTTTTCTTTATTGTGGAAATTATGATTGCAAATTTCAGTGAAATTCCATTTTATTTTATTTCCTGTCACAAAAAGGACTGCATCTTATACTATTTAGGTAAAGTTGCATTTTTAAATAAATTATAATGATTTTCTAAAATAAACGTCAATGAATCTCATCTCAATATATTGATATTTAGGCCTATACTCTTTTTTAATTCAGACTTTACATTTAAACTTCAACATTTCTGAGATGCATTTCACCTTTTGGAGCAGCCAAAAGTAAGAGACAAAGAGAGATATTATTTTTATATGTACATTTTATTAAATAAAACATTTTAAACATCATCATCCATTTAAATGAAATGCTTTTGTACAATTATAATAGCAATAAACTAGGGAGATTATTTCACAAATACTAGCTTAAACCTTCTTAATGAAATTATACAGTGTACTTCAAATGCATACATTTCAATAAATCATTTACCTTTAAAACACATGTTATATTAAGAGCTAAATACTGCTAGAAACTTGGCACCCTGCTTTGGCCATATGACTAAGTATGTGCTACTTCAGGTCACAGGTCTGCTAGACGCAAGGCTACTGATCCTGATGTGGAGGGCTTGAGGTGGCCACTGTCTTCACAATGAACCCAGTAGTTGGAATCAGTTCACACAAATCCAAAGCTTCCTGATACATACACACACACATACATAAGTACACGCGCAAACAACAACAACCAATGTTATAATAAAATAGTAGTAAAATAAAATACTAATAAAATGCTTTTTGTTTGTTTGTTTCTGAAGGGTACAGTAATCGTGGTAGCAGACTTACCATCAGTCAGCTGGAAACCAAAGGGCTCTGCAACAAAGTGTGGTTTGGGATCAGCTGGCTCTGGATTGGCTCCGAGTTCTCTTGTAGAGGCACAAATGGCTCAACTCTGGTCCCGCGGCAGCAGCAGAAGGAGGGCCACTTTAAGGGCTTCCGTGCTTTCTTAAAGACTGAAGAAATCCCTTTCTTCATCCTTTTCCTCAAACCAGGGTGTTTTTTCTAAAAATCATTCAAAAAGACTGAATCATTTGCATATGCCAGTGCACTGTGCTGGTATTTACTATCTACACAAATGTCCCAGGTTTTACTGTACTTTCGTTCTTACCTGTGCTGTTCTCCACAGAAGGCGCCTCTCCGTCACTCGGCTCCTTCAGGCTCATGGAAGACTCTGTTGCGTACGTGTTCTCACGATCAGAACATGCGCACTCTTCTCTAGCAGGGCCACTCTGCGAGACCAACTTCGTTCCTCACTGCTAATGCTTAACAGGTCCAGGCTATTGTCACGTCCTCCTTCAAAGGGGTTGTTGGCACTGTCAAAGCTCCATTCACCCAGCCTAGGATCGCAAGACGTGCTGAATCTGCACCGTCTAGATCTGTGTCATTAGACGGAGGCGTGAACGGCTCTGTCAGTGTTTCACAACTGAACGAAGGACGCTTCATAGCATTCCATGTCCTCTTGAAGAATGAACAGATCCTGTTCTTCACTTTCTTCCTTAGACTGACATGGTTTTCTAAAACGAAAACGAAGAAGCATTCACTTGGACTTTACATTTAATAAATATGTCCCGTGAGTATTACATTCATTGGTCTAAAATTGCTTCTATGCAAAATATACAACCATGTAAAGGAATCTTAAATATGAGACAGAGACTTGGGAACTTTATACTCTATAGTGCTTCTAGATACTTCTTATACTGTGGTGCAGGTCCACATTTCAGTGTTACCTGTACTGCTGTCCACAGAGTCTGCAGGTGACACTCCTATAGATGTAGACTCGACAGAAGACACTTCTTGGTCACTATAGAAATCCATGCTTTCTGAAGGCCCTGCTGCCTTCTAGAGCCCATGCAGGATGTGGAGAGGGATGTTCTGGACATGTCGGAGGACTACGGTTGATTTGGCTGCTGACAGCTCAGCAATCCCAAACTATCATTGCATCCTCTGTCCTGCTTGAACATGCGGCTGCAGCTCATTTTTATACGTACATGATGTCAAAGCATGCCTCTTGATCCGATTCAAAGCTGACCACGCTTCGCCTCCAGTTTCATCTTCCAGATGTGCTTTTTCACTAAGACTAGACTCCTCTGTGTAATCATCAATGGATCTAGATTAGACACATCCAGCCTGTTGAGAAGTTCCAACTCAGCGAGTATTATGCGGCTTCTGGACCTGTGAAGTCATCCAGGGAACATTTCACTGTCGGATGATGTAAGTAACATGATGTCGGTAGAACAGTCAAAGCACATCTCTGTAGATCGTGAAAAGACTTTGAATAACTACTTATTGTAGATTACAGTCAATATAAAGTCGCTTTGAGATAGCATCAACCAAACGCATAAACAAATGGCTTTCTCTCGTTATCTAGCACCCGAAAGCGCGCGGCGTATTGGAATGTCGGTGGAAACAAGCTGAAATTCAAATAATGCAAGGTTTTTAAAACAGCGCTTTATTACGCCCCCTTTAAATAAAGATACATTTCAATAGCTTTCGCATTTATTTTCATACATGAGTGTGTCTTTGTAACGCCTGGAAAAGCAGGAAAATAGCGATGCTTCTCGTTGAAAACTTTTACTCGTACGAGTAACTCTCGCGATATCCACAGCACTTCCTCAACGATAGTGCGCATGGGAAGAAGTTCGCGTCTCCCGCAAGGTATATTACCACGCAATCAATTGCTCCCAAGAAGAATGGATGCTTTCACTTGTGTCGCTGCCCAATCTCAAACCGGCACCTACCACTATTTCCCAGCATCTCACACACACTCCGAAAAGAATACCTGTATTATAAACTTCACTGAATGAGATGAAATATATATCAAACCAAACCGATATAATTTCCATTTGGAACAGAACCGTTACGCGCAAACTTGGTCCATTTTAGACCCATACCATAAAATGAACAAGCCCCCGACCCTCGGCTTCATACTACACAGTAGATAGGCGATAATGCTCTATTAAAAGCAATCTTCAATCAGCTCAAAAGTAAGAAAGTTTTCTCGGCCGCTGGATATCAGCTATGCGAGCAGGTCTGCGTGTGAATATCAGCGAAGAAAGACAGCAATGGCGACATATGGTGAGTTAGACAAAGAAACGAGGCAGGATACGCTTATCGGTAAGTTTAGAATATCCGAAGCATGATAGATAGATAGATGAGCCAGAAATACAAATTGTGGCCTTATTGATTTTATGGTAATGTATGTTCTTATACTTCATATATGTATTTGCACACATTATTAGTAAACATAAGTAAAAATAAGTGGAATTCAATTGTAAATGTTACCACGTTATAAAATTATTATAATTATTTTTCTTGTATTCATATAAAAACATTGAAATGTACAGGCAGTACACATTTCTGTGATCAATAATACACTGCCTGTGCAAAAATAAAGTCACACACACACACACTCACACACACTTATATTTCTTTGAGCTGTCTTTAGCTTTGATTGTTCTGATAAGCTTCTACACTGCAATGTCATAACATTTATTCCCATCCAGGTGCATACGTTTTCGCCAAGATTATATGTTGATGGCGGAGAGTTGAACTGTTCACATAGTCTTCCACAGAATTACATCCCAAAGATTCTCATGGGTTGAAGTATGGACTCTGCGGTAGCTAATCCATGTGTGAAAAATCACATCTAATGCTCCTCCCTGAACCTTTCTTTTTACAATTTGAAAAGGAAAAGTTGCTGATTTTATTAATTGTATTTAGTTGTCTATTTATATTTGTTTGGTTATGGGTTCGGTTCACAGGGATGATTTAGCGTTTTTCTTTTTTGTCTGGTTTATCTTTTTGATTGATTTCTTTTGTTGAATGTAAGAGTGTTGTTGATTTCCCTCTTAATTTATGTAGACATCTTTCTCTTTATAAGCTGTCGTGGTATTACATTTGGTAGCTTTTTGTTTTATTTGTTGTTGTTGGTCTGTCTCTGTCTGCCTGGTTTGTTTTGTGATACTTTTTGAAGTTTAATTAAAGTTCTTTCTTTTTTTCTGTGACTGCTGTGGTGTTTCTAGTCTTTGACTTCTAGGACCCTCACATTCAATAATAGCTTTTCTGCTGCCATCTAGTGGTCGATTTATTGAACCATAACAAGCATTTAACGTGACTGAAGGTACTTCGATTAGCATGAGCAACTTTTCACTTAATGACCAGGAGTGCAATGTTAACATAATCACGAAACATATTTTCACCTGCAGAGTGAATGAGCAGTGGAAAGTTTTCTGCAGGTCAGTCTGTAGAAGTCAGATAACACTCTCCGTCTCCTGTGCTGCAGATAGGTTATCTGGACTTCTGAACTGACAAATCTATCATATGTAAAAACCATCACCCAGAGTGCTTTCCAGTAGGATCGCAGTCTTGGAGTCGATGCCCTGCGAATTGCGCCGTGGTATGCTCATCAGATATCCAGCAAAATGCTGTGATTACAATGCAAAACCACATATTTACCTACCAGGCCAGAAACGAGTAATGCAAAAGAACATAGTGTATGTGTAATGAATTGTGCTAGTGTTCATGCACAAACGTTTTTCAATATTAAAAATGCTCACTTTTCCTTCAAGTACAATGCCAACTGTCTGCAACTTTACTCGCATGCTCAAAAATGAGATGACCCACTCACTGCCCAATGGGTAGTGTTTCTGGCTCTCTCTTTATCACGGACTCGAGTGCATCTTGCCATCTTCCAGTATTTCACTTTTTCAGTTCCAAAGGTACATTAATTACAATCTTTAATTTCCAAATTGTGATCTGTGTGTGGATTTTGTCCATTCTTTGAAAAAGAGAACTTAAAAAAAAATCTCAGTCTTTATTTCTTGATAATTTAAAAATAACATTTGTACCAAGCGAGACAGACCTGATCATATAACTCTTGTCTGATAAATTTTGATCTTAGAAATAATCACATAGCAGATTCTATTAAAGGAATAGTTCACCAAAAAGTAAATACGCACACCATATTTCAGGGTTTTTTCTTAAATGTATCCTGGCTCTTCTCCATAACCTATGAGTCTTCAGGGTTATCACATGAAATCGATCCAGCTTTGAAGACATACGATAACCCCAGAAGCTGTTTAGCAAGACAAGTATTTTTAACTCACACCATCGTCCATACTGTTTGTTAGTGGAAATTATGATTGCAAATTTCAGTGAAATTCCATTTTATTTTATTCCTGTCACAAAAGGACTGCATCTTATACTATTTAGAGTAAAGTTGCATTTTTAAATAAATTATAATGATTTTCCTAAAATGAATCAACTGAATCTCATCTCAATATATTGATATTTAGGCCTATACTCTTTTTTAATTCCAGACTTTGTTTTAAACTTCAACATTTCTGAGATGCATTTCACCTTTGGAGCAGCCAAAGTAAAGAGACAAAAGAGAGAGATATTATTTTTATATGTACATTTTATTAAATAAAACATTTTAAACATCATCATCCATTTAAATGAAATGCTTTTGTACAATTATAATAGTAATAAACTAGGAGATTATTTCACAAATGCTAACTTAAACCTTCTTAATGAGAATTATGCAGTGTACTTCAAATACATACATTTCAATAAATCATTACCATAAACACATGTTATATTTTAAAAACAAATACTGCTACTGCAAAACTGCACCTGCTTTGGCCATATGACTAAGTATGTGCTACTTGAGTCCTGAGTCTGCTAGGCAGGCTACTGATCCTGATGTGGAGGAAAGCAGGGTGGCCTGTCTTACAATGACCAGTAGTTGGAATCCAGTTCACACACAAATCAAAGCCTGTTATACACATACATACGTAATTGCGCGCAAACAACAACAACAACCAATGTTATAATAAAATAGCCAGTAAAATAAAATACTAATAAAATGCTTTTGTTTGTTTTGTTTCTGAAGGCCATAGTAATCGTATTGTAGACTTACCATCAGTCGGCTAGAAACCAAAGGCTCTGCAACAAGGTGTGGTTTGGGATCAGTGGCTCTGGGTTAAACTCGAGTTCTCTTGTAGAGGCACAAATGGCTCAACTCTGAATTATGACAGCAGCAGAAGGAGGGCCACTTTAAGAGACTTCCGTGCTTTCTTAAAGACTGAAGAATCCTTTGTATTTAATCACTTTTCCTCAAACCGGGATGCTTTATAAAATCATTCAAAAGGCCAGATCATTTGCATATGCAGTGCACTGTGCTGGTATTTACTATCTTTACAAATGTCCCAGGTTTTACTGTGCTTTCGTTCTGCCACCTGTGCTGTTCTCCACAGAAGGCGCCTCTCCGTCACTCGGCTCCTTCAGGCTCATGGAAGACTCTGTTAGCGTCACGATGTTCTCCGTGAACATCGCACTCTTCTCTGAGGCCACTCTGCGAGACCAGCTTCGTTCCTCACTGCTAATGTAACAGGTCCGAGCTGTTGTCCGTCCTCCTTCAAAGGGGTTGTTGGCACTGTCAAAGCTCCATTCACCCAGCCTAGGATCCATAAGGCCATTGCTGAATCTGCACGTCTAGATCTGTGTCATTAGGCGGGCGTGAGCAGCTCTCGTGTTTCTAACTGAGCAAGGGCGGCTTCATAGCATTCCACTCCTCTTGAAGAATGAGAACAGATCCTGTTCTTCACTTTCTTCCTTAGACTGACATAGTTTTCTAAAGCAAAAACGAAGAAGCATTCACTTGGACTTTACATTTAATAAATATGTCCAGTAATTATTACATTCATTTCAGTCTAAAATTGCTTCTACTTTACAAAATATACAACTTCATAACAAAGGAATCTTAAATATGAGACAGAGACTTGGAACTTTATACTCTATAGTGCTTCTAGATACTTCTTATACTGTAGTGCAGGTCCCACATTTTCAGTGTTACCTGTGCACTGCTGTCCACACAAGTCTGCAGGTGACACTCCCTGTAGATGTGAATGACAGAAGACGGCACTTCTTGGTCACTATAGAAATCATGCTTTCTGAAGGCCCTGCTGCTTCTAGAGGCCTTGTAGGATGTGGAGGGATGTTCTGGACATCGGAGGACTGCGGGCGGTTGGCTGCTGGCTCAGCAATCCCCAAACTATCATTGCATCCTCTGTCCTGCATGGACATGCGGCTGCAGCTCATTTTATACAATGCATGATGTCCAAGCATGCCTCTTGATCCGATTCAAAAGCTGACCACGCTGCGCCTCAGTTTCATCTTCAGATGTGGCACTGCTAAGACTAGACTCCTCTGTGCATGTCATCAATGGATCCTAGATTGAACCTCCAGCTGTTGAAGTTCCCAGCTCAGCCGGAGAGATAATAAACTATGGACCTGTGAGGTCGTCAGGGACATTTCACTGTCGGATGATGTAAAAATGAAACATGATATCCGGTAGAACTGATCAAAAAAGCCCACAATCTCTGTAGATCGTGAAAAGACTTTGAATAGCTACTTGTGCAATTACAGTCAATATCGTCGCTTTGAGATAACGCATCAACCAAACGCATAAACAAATGCAAACTTTCTCGTTATCTAGCACGGCGCTGTAGCGTATTGGAATGTCGGTGAAACAAGCTGAAATTCAAATAATGCGAGTTTTAAAACAGCGCTTTAATACGCCCTTTCGCCAGAATACATTTCAATAGACTTTCGCATTTTGTTTTCATACATGGTATATCTTTGTAACGCCCTGGAAAAGCAGGGAGAATAACCCGATGTTTCGTTGAAAACTTTTGCCAAATGCAGGTAACTCTCGCGATCTATGCTTCCTCAGCGGGCTCTGAATTCGCGTGAAGACGTTCTGCATGATACTCCCCTGGTATATTACCACACCCAATCAATTGCTCCCAGAGAAGAATGGATGCTCATGGCAATCGCTGCCCAATCAAACCCGGCACCTACACTATTATTTCCCCAGCGCTCTCACACACACTCGAGAAGAATACCTGTATTTACCATTTGAATGGAATGAAATATATATCAAACCAAACCAAATATATTTCCCATTTAAGACAGAACTTAGATTACCGTGGCAAACTTGGTCCATTTAGACCCATACCATGTAAAATGGTTAAACCCCCAAATGCTATTTGATACTACACAGTAGATGGCGATAATCCATATTAAGAAAGCAATCTTCCAATCAGCTCAAAGTAGAAAGTTTTCTCAGCCGCTGGATGTCGCTATGCGAGCAAGTCTGAAAATGCCAGATAATAAGCGAAGAAAAGACAAGCAAATAAGCGGCGACCTGCTCGTGGAAGTTAGACAAAGCAGGGCAGGATCGCTTATGAAATGAAGTTCGATATCAAAACATGATAGATAGATAGATAGATAGATAGATAGACAGATAGACGGAAATACAAATTGCGCGCACTAGTTTATGGTAATGTATGTTTCTTATCACTTCATATGTGTTGCTGCCCGTGTAGAAAACCTGAAGTAAAAATAAGTGGAATTCAATTGTAAATGTTACCACGTTATAAAATTATTATAATTATTTTCTTGTATTCATAACAAAAGCATTGAAATGTACGGGCAGTGTACATTTCATGATCAATAACTACACTGCCTGTGCAAAAAAAAAAAAAAAAGTCCACACACACACTCCACACACGCCTGTTTCTTTGGACTGTCTTTAGCTTTGCAGTTGTTCTGATAAGCTTCTGCAGTAATAGTAACATTTATTCCCCATCAGAGTTGCATACATTTTTGCGCCAAAGTTATATATTGATAGGCGGGAGAGTTGAACTGTTCACATAGTCTTCTGAAATTACATCCAAAGATTCTCATCAGGTTGAGTATGGACTCTGCGGTGGCCAATCCATGTGTGAAAAATCATCTAATGCTCTCTGGGCCTTTCTTTTTTTTTACAGTTTTAGAAAGGAAAAAGTTGCTGATTTTATTAGTGTATTTAGATTTGTCTATTTATGTTGTTTGTTGTAGGGTTCAGTTCTTTAGGGATGATTTAGCGTTTCTTTTTGTCTGGACTATCTTTTGATTTGATTTCTTTTATTTGAATGTAAAGTGTTGTTGATTTCCTCTTAATTAATTTGTAACAGGCCCATCTTTCTCTTTATAAGCTATCAGTAGTGTCATTTTGGTGGCTTTTTTGTTTGTTTGTTGTTGTTGGTGTCTCTATCTGCTGGTTTGTTTTTGTAAAATTACTTTTTGAGTTTAATTAAAGTTCTTTCTTTTTCTGACATTCTTTGTAGTGTTTCTCGTCTTTGACTTACTCGAGCCCTCACATTCAATAGCAAGCACTGCCATCTAGTGGTCAGTTGCTTGAACCATAACAAGCATTTAACGTGACTGGAAGAATTACTTCGATTAACGCAGACCTTTTTCCTTAATGACCAGAGGGTGCAATGTTAACATAATCGTAAACATATTTTCACCTGCAGAGTGAATGAGCAGTGGAAGGTTTTTTTGTTCTGCGGGTCAGTCTGCTTGAAGTCCAGATAACCTCTCGATCTCACTGTGCCAGATAGGTTATCTGGACTTCATACAACTGACTCAAATCTATCATATATAAAACCATCACCCAGAGTGCAACTTTTCCCCCAGTAGGATGCGCCAGTCTTGGAGTCGATGCCCTGCAGTACACTCAGTAGTGTGCTCATCAGATATCCAGCAAAATACTGTGATTACAATGCACAAAACCACACAAACTACCTGCAAACCAGAAACGATAATCACAAAAAGAACACTAGTGTACTTGTGTAATGGGTGTGCTGAGTATTCATGCACAAACGTTTTCAATATTAAAAATGCTCATGTACTTTTCCTTTAAGTACAATGCCAGCTGTCTACAGCTTTACTGCATGTAAAATGAATGACACTCACTGCTGCCCAATGAGTGGGTAATTTAAACTCTCTCTTTATCGGACTCGAGGTGCATCACCATCTTGTCTGCTACTTTTTCCAGTTCCAAAAGTACATTAGTACAATCTTTAATTTTCCACATATGAGTGTGATCTGTGTGTGGATTACATCCCATTCTTTGAAAAAGAACTTAAAAAAAAAAAAAAATCTCCAGTCCTTTGTTCTTGATAATTTAAAAATAACATTGCTCAGCGGACAGACCTGATATAACTCTTGTCTGATAAATTTTGATCTTTAGAAAATAATAATCGCAGCAGATTCTTATTAAGGAATAGTTCACCCAAGTAAATCACCTTTCCCATATTTCAGGGGTTTTTTTCTTTAATGTATCCTGGCTCTTCCTCCATAACCTGAGTCTTCAGGGGTTATCACATGAAATCGATCAAACTTTGGGGATAAATGAACCCCAAGTGACATAGGAGCAAAGTATTTTTTTACTTAACTCACACCATTACGTCCATAACCTTTTTCTTTATTGTGAAAATTATGATTGCAAATTTCCAGTGAAATTCCCATTTTATTTTATTTCCTGTCACAAAAAGGACTGCATCTTATACTATTTGAGGTAAGTTGCATTTTTTAAATAAATTATAATGATTTTTCTAAAATAAATCAATGAATCTCATCTCAATATAATGATATTTGACCTATACTCTTTTTAATTCAGGCTTTACATTTAAACTTCAACATTTTACAAGTGCATTTCACCTTTTGGGCAGCCAAGTAAGAGACAAAGAGAGATATTATTTTTATATGTACATTTATTAAATAAAACATTTTAAACATCATCATCCATTTTAAATGGAAATGCTTTTGTACATTATAATAGCAATAAACTAGGAAGTGGCTACAAATACTAAGCAAGCTTCTTAATGAAATTATACAGTATTACTTCAAATGCCACATTTAATAAATCATTTACCTTTAAAACACATGTTATATTAGAGCTAAATACTGCTGACTTGGCACCCTACTTTGGCCATATGACTAAGTATGTGCTACTTGAATCCTGAGTCACACTAGACAGAGAGCTACTGATCCTGATGTGGAGAGCTTGAGTGGCCACTGTCTTCACAATGAACAGTGGTTGGAATCAGTTCCACACAAATCCAAAGCACCTGATACATGCACATACATGCGTAAGTACGCGTAAACAACAACAGCAGCCAATGTTATAATAAAATAGTAGTAAAATGAAATGCCTTAAAATGTCTTTTTGTTTATTTGTTTTCTGAAGAAATTACAGTAATCGTGGTAGCAGACTTACCATCAGTCAGCTGGAAACCAAGATACACACAACGAAGTGTAGTTTGGGATCAGCTGGCTCTGGATTAAAACCAAGAGTTCTCTTGTAGAGGCACAAGTAGCTCAACTCTGGTCCGCAGCAGCAGCAGAGGAGAGAGGCCACTTTAAGAACTTCCGTGCTTTCTTAAAGACTGAAAATCCCTTTCTTTATCTTTTCCTCAAACCGGGGTGTTTTTCTAAAAATCATTCAAAAGACTGAATCATTTGCATATGCCAGTGCACTGTGCTTTTAATTATTTACTATCTACACAAATGTCCCAGGTTTACTGTGTGCGCCGTTCTTACCTGTGCTGTTCTTCACAGAGAGCGCCTGTCAAAGTCACTTTCGCTCTTCAGGCTCTTGGAGGAGCTCTGTTAAATGCATTGTTCTCACGATCAGAACATGCACTCTTTCTCTAGGCCATACTGCGAGACCATGAACACTCACTGCTAATACTTAGCAGATTTGTTTCATTGTCCAAATTCCTCACTCCTTCAAAGGGTTGTTGCTGTCAAGCTCGCTCACAGCCTAGGATCATAAGACGTGCTGGATCACGTCTAGATCTGTGTCAATTAGGCGAGTGAAACTGACTCTGTCAGTGTTTCACAACTGAGCGAAGGACGCTTCATGGCATTCCATGTCCTCTTGAAGAATGGGCAGAGTCCTGTTCCTTCACTTTTCTTTCCTTAGACTGGCGGTTTTCAAAACAAAGCGAAGAAGCATTCACTTGGACTTTACGGCAATAAATATATCCCGTAGTATTACATTCATTTGGTCTAAAAATTGCTTCTATGCAAAATATACAACCATGTGAGATGTGTATGAGACAGAGACTTGGGAACTTCTCTCTAGTGGCTGAATTACTTCTTATGCTGTAGTGCAGGTCCATTTCAGTGTTACTGTACTGCTGTCCTGAAGTCTGCAGGTGACACTCCACTATAGATGTAGACTAGAGCAGAACCTTCTTGGTCACTATAGAAATCCATGCTTTCTGAAGGCCCTGCCATTGGGAGCCTTGGCAGGTGTGGAGGGATGTTCTGGACATGGAGCTGGACCGATTTGGCTGACGCTCAATCCCAAGCTATCATGCATCCTGTCCTGCATGAACATGCGGCTGCAGCTTCATTTTTATACAATGCGATCATCTAACGCCTCTTGAGTGCGATTCAGCTGACCGCGCTGCGCCTCAGTTTCATCTTCGGTGTTGGCACTGCTAGACTAGACTCCTCTGTGCCAATCATCAATGGATCCACCGTTAGACGCCAGCCTGTTGAAGTTCCAACTCGGAGAATGTGTATGGCTACCTGGACCTGTGGTCGTCAGGACTTCTTATTTTCACATCGGATGATGTAAATGACATGATGTCGGTGAGCAAATCATGCAATCTCTGTAGATCGTGAAAAACGTTGTACTTTATTGTAGATTACAGTCAATGTAAGTAGCTGAGATAACGCATCAATAAGCGCATAAACAAATGCAAACTTTCTCGTTGTCTAGCACCCGAAGCGCTGTGGCGTATTGGAATAGCAATTGGAAACAAGCTGAAATTAATAAATAGGTTTAAAAACCAGTAACTATTACGCCCTTTAAAATAAGATACATTTCAATGAACAGTTCATTTTTCATACATGGTGTATCTTTGCTCTGAAAAAAGCAGGGGAAAATAGTGATAGCTATAATTTGAAAACTTTTTACTCAAATGCGAGTATTAACTCTCAAATCTGTGCTTCCTCAGCGAATCTGGTGTGAAGAAGTTCTCAAGTCTCCCCTGAGGTATGTTACTGCACACCAATCAATTGCTCCCAGAAGAATGGTGTCTTGGCGTGCTGCTAGTAAAACCCAGCACCTCTTTCACTGTACTAGACGCTCTCACACACACTCCCGAAAGAGCCACCTGTATTTACATAAACTGCTGAATGGAATAAATATATCAAACCAAACCAAATATATTTCCATTTAGACAGAACTGCGTTACCGTATAAACGTTATTTAGACCCATACACATGTAAAATGAACAAGCCCCAAATGCTATTTGATACTACACAGTGATGATAATGCTCTATTAAAGAAAGCAATCTTCCAATCAGCTCAAAGTAGAAAGTTTTCTCAGCCGCTGGATGTGGCTATGCGAGCAGGTCTGCGTGTGAATATCAGCGAAGAAAAAGGGACAGCTGGCTGACTAACAAGTGGAAGTTAGACAAAGAAGCGGGGCGGGATAAACATGAGTAAGTTTAGAATATCAAAAACATGATAGATAGATAGATGAATAGAAATACAAATTGTGGCCTTATTCGTTTATGGTAATGTATATTTCTTGTCGCCATATATGTAGTTTAACACACCCACGTGTATAGAAACACCAAGTAAAAATAAGTGGAATTCAATTGTAAATGTTAACGTTATAAAATTATTATAATTATTTTTCTTGTATTCATAACAAAAGCATTGAAATGTACAGACGTGTACATTTCATGATCAATAATACACTGCCTGTGCAAAAAAAAAAAAAAGTCACACACACACTCACACACTTATATTTCTTTGGACTGTCTTTAGCTTTGATTGTTCACAGTAAGCTTCTGCAGTAATAACATTTATTCCCATCCAGAGTTGCATACATTTTTGCATGAAGATTATATATTGATATGTGGAGAGTTGAACTGTTCATAGTCTTCTGAGTACATCCCGGAATTCTCATCGGAGTTGAAGTATGCTGGACCTCTCAGGTGCTTAATCCATGTGTGAAAAATCACATCTAATGCTCTCTGAACCTTTTCTTTTTACAATTTGAAAAGGAAAAGTTGCTGATTTTATTAATTGTATTTAGTTGTCTATTTATGTATTTGTTTGGTTATGGGTTCGGTTCTTTAGGATGATTTAGCGTTTCTTTTTGCTCTGGTTTTATCTTTTTGATTTATGATTTCTTTTGTTGAATGTAAGAAGTATTTATTGATTCCTCTTAATTTATAGGGGCCCTCTTTCTCTTTATAAGCTGTCGTAGTCAACTTCCATTTGGTAGCTTTTTGTTTGTTGTTTGTTGTTGGTCTGTCTCTATCTGCCTGGTTTGTTTATGAAGGAGTACTTTTTGAGTTTAATTAAAGTTCTTTCTTTTTCTGGTGACTGCCTGGTGTTTCTCGTCTTTGACTTCTGGGCCCTCCTTCAATAGTGGCTTTTTCTGCCATCTAGTAGTCAGTTGTGAACCATAACAAGCATTTAGCGTGACTGAAGGAGTGCTGGTTTAGCGCCAGGCAACTTTCATAATGACTGGGAGTGCAATGTTAACATAATCACGAAACATATTTTTCACCTGCAGAGTGAATGAGCAGTGGAAGGTTTTTATTCTGCGGGTCAGTCTGTGAAGTCCCAGATAACCTCTCCAGTCTCCCACTTGCCAGATAGGTTATCTGGACTTCTACCAGTGTTCAAATCATCATATGCCAAACATCACCCAGAGTGCAACTTTTCCCAGTAGGATCATGATGCGAGTCGATGCCCTGCAGTGCACTCCAGTAGTGCTCATCAGATATCCAGCAAAATACTGTGATTACAATGCACAAGAGCCACAATACCATACAAACCAGAAACCGAGTAATCACAAAAGAACACTAGTGTACTTGCAGCCATAATGGAGTGTGTGCTGAGTGTTCATGCACAAACGTTTTTCAATATTAAAAATGCTCATGTACTTTTCCTTTAAGTACAATGCCAGCTGTCTACAGCTTTACTCGCATGTAAAAATGAGATGACACTCACTGCCCAATGGGTGGGTAATTTCTGAAACTCTCTTTATCACGGACTAAGTGCATCTTGCCATCTCTTCCAGTATTTCACTTTTTTCAGTTCCAAAAGGTACATTAGTACAATCTTTAATTTTCCCACATAGGTGTGATCTGTGTGTGGATTTTCATCACATTCTTTGAAAAGGGCAAAAAAAAAAAATCTCAGTCATGTTCTTGATAATTTAAAAATAACGTTTGTACCAAGCGGACAGACCTGATCTGCTCTTGTCTGATAAATTTTTGATCTTTAAGCAGTATGTCACGCCAGGGTCTATTAAAGGAATAGTTCACCCAAAAGTAAATACGCACCATATTTCCAGGGGTTTTTTCTTAAATGTATACTAATCTTCCTCCACCCAACCTATGAGTCTTCAGGGGTTATCATAAATCGATCAGCTTTGGGGACATCGATAACCCCCAAGTGTTTATAGGAGCAAGTATTTTTAACTCACCATAAATTCTGCTTTTTTTTCTTTATTGTGAAATTATGATTTATGATTTCGGTAAAAATTCCATTTATTTTATTTCCTGTCACAAAAGGACTGCATCTTATACTATTTAGGTAAGTTGCATTTTAAATAAATTATAATGATTTTCTAAAATAAACGTCAATGAATCTCATCTCAATATATTGATATTTAGGCCTATACTCTTTTTAGTCCAGACTTTGCATTTAAACTTCAACATTTTCGGTCACATTCACCTTTTGGAGCAGCCAAAAGTAAGAGACAAAAAGAGAGATATTATTTTTATATGTACATTTTATTAAATAAAAACATTTTTAAACATCATCATCCATTTTAAATGAAATGCTTTTGTACAATTATAATAGCAATAAACTAGGAGATTATTTCACAAATACTAGCTTAAACCTTCTTAAATGAGAATTATACAGTGTACTTCAAATGCATACATTCAATAAATCATTTACCTTTAAAACACATGTTATATTAAGAGCTAAATACTGCTAGAAACTTGGCACCCATAAGCTGGCCATATGACTGAAAGTATGTGCTAGCAGGTCACAAGGTCTGCTAGGCAGAGGCTACTGATCCTGATGTGGAGGAGCTTGAGGTGGCCACTGTCTTCACCAATAGACAGTAGTTGGAATCAGTTCCACAAATCCAAAGCTTCACAATGCATACACACATACATACGTAAGTACCACGCACCAAACAACAACAACCAATGTTATAATAAAATAGTAGTAAAATAAAAATACTAATAAAATGCTTTTTTGTTTGTTTGTTTCTGAAGAATTGCAATGTCGTGGTATGAACACCATCAGTCAGCTGGAAACCAAAGGCTCTGCAACAAAGTGTGGTTGGGATCAGCTGGCTCTGGGTCAAACTCCGAGTTCTCTTGTAGAGGCACAAATGGCTCAACTCTGGTCCAGCGGCGGCAACAGAAGGAGGGCCACTTTAAGGGCTTCGTGCTTTCTTAAAGACTGAAGAAATCCCTTTGTTGCTCTCACTACTAAACAGGGTGTTTTTCTAAAAATCATTCAAAAGACTGAATCATTTGCATATGCCAGGTATGTGCTGAGTATTTACTATCTGCACAAATGTCCCAGGTTTTGCTGTACCTCGTTCTTACCTGTGCTGTTCTCCTGAAGGCGCCTCTCCGTCACTCAGCTCATGAGCTCATGGAAGACTCTGTTCTTTGTCACGATGTTCTCACGATCAAGAACATCGCCTCTTCTCTAGCAAAGACCACTCCTGCCGGGAATAACCGTTCTACTGCTAATGCTTAACAGGTCAGGCTATTATCGTCCTCCTTCAAAGGGTTGTTGGCACTGTCAAAGCTCATTCACCCAGCCTAGGATCGCAAGACGTGCTGAATCTGCACCGTCTAGATCTGTGTCATTAGAGCGGAGGCGTGAGCGGCTCATCGATGTTTGCAACTGAACGAAGGGCCTTCGCAAGCATTCCATGTCCTCTTGAAGATGAACAGATCCTGTTCTACTTTCTTCCTTAGACTGACATGGTTTTCTAAAACGAAAACGAAGAAGCATTCACTTTGGACTGCATTTAATAAATATGTCGTGAGTATTACATTCATGGTCTAAAATTGCTTTACACACCAGAAATATACAGCATAAGGAGATCTTAATGAGACAGGAACTTGGGAACTTTATATATAGTGCTTCTAGATACTTCTTTGCTGTGATGCAGGTCCATTTCAGTGTTACCTGTACTGCTGCTCCACACAGAGAGTCTGCAGGTGGCCTCCACCATATAGATGTAGACTTAGACAGAAGACACTTCTTGGTCACTATAGAAATCCATGCTTTCTGAAGGCCCTGCTGCTTCTAGAGCCTTGTAGGATGTATGGAGGGATGTTCTGGACATCCCGGAGGACTGCGGACGATTTGGCTGCTGACGCTCAGCAATCCCAAACTATCATTGCATCCTCTGTCCTGCATGAACATGCGGCTGCAGCTCATTTTTATACAATGCATGATGTCAAAGCATGCCTCTTCGGAGTCCGATTCAAAGCTGACCACGCTCGCCTCAGTTTCATCTTCAGATGTGGCACTGCTAAGACTAGACTCCTCTGTAATCATCAATGGATCCTAGATTAGACACATCCAGCCTGTTGAGAAGTTCCAACTCAGCGGAGAATGTGTCGCTTCTGACCTGTGAGAGGTCGTCAGGGACATTTTCACTGTCGGATGATGTAAATGACATGATGTCCGGTAGAACAGTCAAAAACACAATCTCTGTAGATCGTGAAAAGACTTTGAATAGCTACTTATTGTAGATTACAGTCCAATGTAAGTCGCTTTGAGATAACGCATCAACCAAACGCATAAACAAATGCAAACTTTCTCTCGTTGTCCCCTAGCACGAGCTGCTGTGACGTATTGGAATGTCGGTGAAACAAGCTGAAATTCAAATAATGCTATTTTTAAAACAGCGCTTTATTACGCCCTTTAAATAAAGATACATTTCAATAGACTTTCGCATTTTATTTTCATACATGAGTGTATGTCTTGTAACGCTCTGGAAAAAGCAGGGAAAATAACTTCGATGCTTCTCGTTGAAAACTTTTACTGCATTACGAGTAACTCTCCAGCGATGTCACAACACTCCTCTCGCAGGCTCTGAGTCGCGTGAAGAAGTTCTCGCGATACTCCCCGCTAAAGGTATATTACCACACCCAATCAATTGCTCCCAGAAGAATGGATGCTTTCACTTGGCAATCGCTGCCCAATCAAACCGGCACCTACACTATTATTTCCCCGACGCTCTCACACACACTCCGAAAAGAGCCACCTGTATTTACATAAACTACTGAATGGAAATGAAATATATATCAAACCAAACCAAATATATTTCCATTTGAACAGAACTGCTACCATGGGCAACTTGGTCCATTTTAGACCCATACCATATGAAATGAACAAGCCCTCAAATACTATTTCATACTACACAGTAGATGGCGATAATGCTCTATAATGATAAGAAAGCAATCTTCCATCAAGCTCAAAGTAGAAAGTTTTCTCAGCCGCTGGATGTCGCTGTAACGAGCAGGTCTGCGTGTGAATATCAGCCAAGAAAAGAAGGTCAGCAATGGCGGCGACCTGCTCGTGAAGTTGTGACAAAGAAACGGGGCAGGATGCGCTTATCGGGTAAGTTTAGAATATCCAAAAACATGATAGATAGATAGATAGAGTAGATAGATAGACAGAAATACAAATTGTGGCCTTATGCGCTTATGGTAATGTATATTTCTTATACTTCATATATGTGTTTAACACACCCACGTGTGTAGAAAACACCAAGTAAAAATAAGTGGAATTCAATTGTAAATGTTACCACGTTATAAAAATTATTATAATTATTTTTCTTGTATTCATAACAAAAGCATTGAAATGTACAGGCAGTGTACATTTCATGATCAATAATACACTGCCTGTGCAAAGAAAAAAAAAAAGTCAGTCACACACACACACACACACACTCACACACACTTATATTTCTTTGGACTGTCTTTAGCTTTTGATTGTTCTGATAAGCTTCTGCAATGTCGTAACATTTATTCCATCCAGAGTTGCATACATTTTTCTCGCCAAGATTATATATATTGATGACGGAGAGTTGGAACTGTTCACATAGTCTTCTAGAGTACATCCCAAAGATTCTCATCGGAGTTGAAGTATGGACTCTGGCGGTGGCTAATCCATGTGTGAAAAATCACATCTAATGCTCTCTGAACCTTTCTTTTTTTACAATTTGAAAAGGAAAAGTTGCTGATTTTATTAATTGTATTTAGTTGTCTATTTATGCTGTTTAGTTATGGGTTCGGCTCTTTGGGGATGATTTAGCGTTTCTTTTTGTCTGGTTTATCTTTTTTGATTTGATTTCTTTTGTTGAATGTAAAGTGTTGTTGATTTCCTCTTAATTTGTAACGGCCCATCTTTCTCTTTATAAGCTGTCGTGGGTGTCCATTTTGGTGGCTTTTTTTGTTTGTTTGTTTATGTTGTTGTTGGTCTGTCTCTGTCTGCCTGGTTTGTTTTATAAGGTACTTTTTTTGAGTTTAATTAAAGTTCTTTCTTTTTCTGGTGACTGCTGGTGTTTCGTCTTTGACTTCGGCCCTCACATTCAATAATAGCTTTTCTGCTGCCATCTAGTGGTCAGTTGTGAACCATAACAAGCATTTAACGTGACTGAAGGAGTACTTCAGATTAGCATGAGCAACTTTTTCACTTAATGACCAGGAGTGCAATGTTAACATAATGCGTAAACATATTTTCACCTGCAGAGTGAATGAGCAGTGGAAGGTTTTTTATTCTGCGGGTCAGTCTGTAGAAGTCCAGATAACCTCTCCGTCTCACTGTGCCAGATAGGTTATCTGGACTTCTACAGACTGACAAATCTATCATATATAAAAACCATCACCCAGAGTGCAACTTTTCCCAGTAGGATCGCAGTCTTGGGTCGATGCCCTGCAGTGCACTCAGTAGTGTGCTCATCAGATATCCAGCAAAATACTGTGATTACAATGCACAAAACCACATAAACTACCTGCAAACCAGAAACCGAGTAATCACACAAAAAGAAACACTCAGTGTACTTGTGTAATGGGTGTGTGCTAGTGTTCATGCACAAACGTTTTCAATATTAAAAATGCTCATGTACTTTTCCTTTTAAGTACAATGCCAACTGTCTACAGCTTTACTCGCATGTATGTAAAACAATGAGATGACACTCACTGCCCAATGAGTGGGTAATTTCTGAAACTCTCTTTATCACGGACTCGAGTGCATCTTGCCATCTTCCAGTATTTCACTTTTTCAGTTCCAAAAGGTACATTAATTACAATCTTTAATTTTCCACATAGGTGTGATCTGTGTGTGGATTTTGTCCCATTCTTTGAAAAAGAACTTAAAAAAAAAAAATCTCAGTCCTTTGTTCTTGATAATTTAAAAATAACATTTGTACCAAGCGGACAGACCTGATCTATAACTCTTGTCTGATAAATTTTGATCTTTAGAAATAATAATGCATGCAGCAGATTCTGTTAAAGGAATAGTTCACCCAAAAGTAAATACGCACCATATTTCAGGGTTTTTTCTTAAATGTATCCTGGCTCTTCCTCCATAACCTATGAGTCTTCAGGGGTTATCACATGAAATCGATCAGCTTTAGAGGACATGCGATAACCCCAAATGTGTTTATAGGAGCAAGTATTTTTAACTCACACCATCGTCCATAACCTTTTTCTTTATTGTGGAAATTATGATTGCAAATTTCAGTGAAATTCCATTTTATTTTATTTCCTGTCACAAAAGGACTGCATCTTATACTATTTAGGTAAAGTTGCATTTTTAAATAAATTATAATGATTTTTCTAAAATAAACGTCAATGAATCTCATCTCAATATATTGATATTTAGGCCTATACTTTTTTAATTCAGACTTTACACATTTAAACTTCAACATTTCTGAGATGCATTTCACCTTTGGAGCAGCCAAAAGTAAGAGACAAAGAGAGATATTATTTTTATATGTACATTTTATTAAATAAAACATTTTAAACATCATCATCCATTTAAATGAAATGCTTTTGTACAATTATAATAGTAATAAACTAGGAGATTATTTCACAAATACTAGCTTAAACCTTCTTAATGAAATTATACAGTGTACTTCAAATGCATACATTTCAATAAATCATTTACCTTTAAAACACATGTTATATTAAGAGCTAAATACTGCTAGAAACTTGGCACCCTGCTTTGGCCATATGACTAAGTATGTGCTACTTCAGGTCACAAGGTCTGCTAGACGAAGGCTACTGATCCTGATGTGGAGGGCTTAGAGGTGGCCACTGTCTTCACAATGAACCCAGTAGTTGGAATCAGTTCACACAAATCCAAAGCTTCCTGATACATACACACATACATACGTAAGTACACGCAAAAACAACAACAACCAATGTTATAATAAAATAGTAGTAAAATAAAATACTAATAAAATGCTTTTTTGTTTGTTTGTTTCTGAAGGGTACAGTAATCGTGGTAGCAGACTTACCATCAGTCAGCTGGAAACCAAAGGGGCTCTGCAACAAAGTGTGGTTTTGGGATCAGCTGGCTCTGGATTCGGCTCCGAGTTCTCTTGTAGAGGCACAAATGGCTCAACTCTGGTCCAGCCGGCAGCAGCAGAAGGAGGAGCCACTTTAAGGGCTTCCGTGCTTTCTTAAAGACTGAAGAAATCCCTTTCTTCATCCTTTTCCTCAAACCGGGGTGTTTTTCTAAAAATCATTCAAAAGACTGAATCATTTGCATATGCCAGTGCACTGTGCTGGTATTTACTATCTACAATAAATGTCCCAGGTTTTACTGTACTTTCGTTCTTACCTGTGCTGTTCTCCACAGAAGGCGCCTCCGTCACTCGGCCCTTCAGGCTCATGGAAGACTCTGTTGGCGTCGTGTTCTCACGATCAGAACATGCGCACTCTTCTCTAGCAGGGCCACTCTCTGCCGAGACCAACTTCTCGTTCCACCTGCTAATGCTTAACAGGTCAGGCTATTGTCACGTCCTCCTTCAAAGGGGTTGTTGGCACTGTCAAAGCTCCATTCACCCAGCCTAGGATCCGCAAGACGTGCTGAATCTGCACCGTCTAGATCTGTGTCATTAGACGGAGGCGTGAACGGCTCTGTCAGTGTTTCACAACTGAACGAAGGACGCTTCATAGCATTCCATGTCCTCTTGAAGAATGAACAGATCCTGTTCTTCACTTTCTTCCTTAGACTGACATGGTTTTCTAAAACGAAACGAAGAAGCATTCACTTGGACTTTACATTTAATAAATATGTCCCGTGAGTATTACATTCATTGGTCTAAAATTGCTTCTATGCAAAATATACAACCATGTAAAGGAATCTTAAATATGAGACAGAGACTTGGAACTTTATACTCTATAGTGCTTCTAGATACTTCTTATACTGTAGTGCAGGTCCACATTTCAGTGTTACCTGTACTGCTGTCCACAGAGTCTGCAGGTGACACTCCTATAGATGTAGACTCGACAGAAGACACTTCTTGGTCACTATAGAAATCCATGCTTTCTGAAGGCCCTGCTGCTTCTAGAGCCTTGTAGGATGTATGGAGGGATGTTCTGGACATCGGAGGACTGCGGATCGCATTTGGCTGCTGACGCTCAGCAATCCCAAACTATCATTGCATCCTCTGTCCTGCATGAAACATGCGGCTGCAGCTCATTTTATACAATGCATGATGTCAAAGCATGCCTCTTCGGAGTCCGATTCAAAGCTGACCACGCTCGCCTCAGTTTCATCTTCAGATGTGGCACTGCTAAGACTAGACTCCTCTGTGTAATCATCAATGGATCCTAGATTAGACACATCCAGCCTGTTGAGAAGTTCCAACTCAGCGGAGAATGTGTCGCTTCTGGACCTGTGAGGGTCATCGTCAGGACATTTTCACTGTCGGATGATGTAAATGACATGATGTCCGTAGAACAGTCAAAAACACAATCTCTGTAGATCGTGAAAAGACTTTGAATAGCTACTTATTGTAGATTACAGTCCAATGTAAGTCGCTTTGAGATAACGCATCAACCAAACGCATAAACAAATGCAAACTTTCTCTCGTTGTCTAGCACCAAGCGCTGTGACGTATTGGAATGTCGGTGAAACAAGCTGAAATTCAAATAATGCGAGTTTTAAAACAGCGCTTTATTACGCCCTTTAAATAAAGATACATTTCAATAGACTTTCGCATTTTATTTTCATACATGAGTGTGTCTTTGTAACGCCCTGGAAAAAGCAGGGAAAATAACCCGATGTTCTCGTTGAAAACTTTTACTCGCACGAGTAACTCTCGCGATGTCACAACACTTCCTCAGCAGGCTCTGAGTCGCGTGGAAGAAGTTCTCGCGATACTCCCCGCAAGGTATATTACCACACCCAATCAATTGCTCCCAGAAGAATGGATGCTTTCACTTGGCAATCGCTGCCCAATCAAACCGGCACCTACACTATTATTTCCCCGACGCTCTCACACACACCCGAAAGAGCCACCTGTGTTACATAAACTACTGAATGGAATGAAATATATATCAAACCAAACCAAATATATTTCCATTTGAACAGAACTGTTACCATGGCAAACTTGGTCCATTTTAGACCCATACCATGTAAAATGAACAAGCCCCCAAATACTATTTGATACTACACAGTAGATGGCGATAATGCTCTATTAAAGAAAGCAATCTTCCAATCAGCTCAAAGTAGAAAGTTTTTCAGCCGCTGGATGTCGCTGTACGAGCAGGTCTGCGTGTGAATATCAGCCAGAAGAAAAAGACAACAATGGCGGCGACCTGCTCGTGGAAGTTAGACAAAGAAACGGGCAGGATGCGCTTACTTCGGTAAGTTTAGAATATCCAAAAACATGATAGATAGATAGATAGATAGATAGATAGACAGATAGACGAAATACAAATTGTGGCCTTATTCGTTTATGGTAATGTATATTTCTTATACTTCATATATGTGTTTAACACACCCACGTGTGTAGAAAACACCAAAGTAAAAATAAGTGGAATTCAATTGTAAATGTTACTACGTTATAAAATTATTATAATTATTTTCTTGTATTCATAACAAAAGCATTGAAATGTACAGGCAGTGTACATTTCATGATCAATGTACACTGCCTGTGCAAAAAAAAAAAAAAAAAAAAAAAAAAAGTCACACACACACACACACACACACACTTATATTTCTTTGGACTGTCTTTAGCTTTGATTGTTCTGATAAGCTTCTGCAATGTCGTAACATTTATTCCCATCCAGAGTTGCATACATTTTTCGCCAAGATTATATATTGATGACGGGAGAGTTGAACTGTTCACATAGTCTTCTAGAGTACATCCCAAAGATTCTCATCGGAGTTGAAGTATGGACTCTGCGGTGGCCAATCCATGTGTGAAAAATCACATCTAATGCTCTCTGAACCTTTCTTTTTTTTACAATTTGAAAAGGAAAAGTTGCTGATTTTATTAATTGTATTTAGTTGTCTATTTATGTTGTTTGGTTATGGGTTCAGGTTCTTTGGGGATGATTTAGCGCTTTCTTTTTGTCTGGTTTATCTTTTTTGATTTGATTTCTTTGTTGAATGTAAAGTGTTGTTGATTTCCCTCTTAATTTGTAATTTGGGCCCATCTTTCTCTTTATAAGCTGTCGTGGTGTCCATTTTGGTGGCTTTTTTTGTTTGTTTGTTGTTGTTGGTCTGTCTCTGTCTGCCTGGTTTGTTTTTGTAAAGGTACTTTTTTTGAGTTTAATTAAAGTTCTTTCTTTTTTCTGGTGACTGCTGGTGTTTCTCGTCTTTGACTTCTCAGGCCCTCACATTCAATAATAGCTTTTCTGCTGCCATCTAGTGGTCAGTTGTGAACCTAACAAGCATTTAACGTGACTGAAGGAGTACTTCGATTAGCATGAGCAACTTTTTCACTTAATGACCAGGAGTGCAATGTTAACATAATGCAAACATATTTTCACCTGCAGAGTGAATGAGCAGTGGAAGGTTTTTTTTTTGCCTTTCTGTGGGTCAGTCTGTAGAAGTCCAGATAACCTCTCCGTCTCACTGTGCCAGATAGGTTATCTGGACTTCTACAGACTGACAAATCTATCATATATAAAAACCATCACCCAGAGTGCAACTTTTCCCAGTAGGATCGCAGTCTTGGAGTCGATGCCCTGCAGTGCACTCAGTAGTGTGCTCATCAGATATCCAGCAAAATACTGTGATTACAATGCACAAAACCACATAAACTACCTGCAAACCAGAAACCGAGTAATCACACAAAAGAACACTAGTGTACTTTGTGTAATGGGTGTGTGCTAGTGTTCATGCACAAACGTTTTTCAATATTAAAAATGCTCATGTACTTTTCCTTTAAGTACAATGCCAACTGTCTACAGCTTTACTCGCATGTAAAATGAGATGACACTCACTGCCCAATGAGTGGGTAATTTCTGAAACTCTCTCTTTATCACGGACTCGAGTGCATCTTGCCATCTTCCAGTATTTCACTTTTTCAGTTCCAAAAGGTACATTAATTACAATCTTTAATTTTCCACATAGGTGTGATCTGTGTGTGGATTTTGTCCCATTCTTTGAAAAAGAACTTAAAAAAAAAAATCTCCAGTCCTTTGTTCTTGATAATTTAAAAATAACATTTGTACCAAGCGGACAGACCTGATCTATAACTCTTGTCTGATAAATTTTGATCTTTAGAAATAATAATGCGCAGCAGATTCTGTTAAAGGAATAGTTCACCCAAAAAGTAAATACGCACCATATTTCAGGGTTTTTTCTTTTAATGTATCCTGGCTCTTCCTCCATAACCTATGAGTCTTCAGGGTTATCACATGAAATCGATCAGCTTTAGAGGACATGCGATAACCCCAGAAGTGACATAGGAGCAAGTATTTTTTTAACTCACACCATCGTCCATAACCTTTTTCTTTATTGTGGAAATTATGATTGCAAATTTCAGTGAAATTCCATTTTATTTTATTTCCTGTCACAAAAGGACTGCATCTTATACTATTTAGGTAAAGTTGCATTTTTAAATAAATTATAATGATTTTTCTAAAATAAACGTCAATGAATCTCATCTCAATATATTGATATTTAGGCCTATACTTTTTTTTAATTCAGACTTTACATTTAAACTTCAACATTTCTGAGATGCATTTCACCTTTGGAGCAGCCAAAAGTAAGAGACAAAGAGAGATATTATTTTTATATGTACATTTTATTAAATAAAAACATTTTAAACATCATCATCCATTTAAATGAAATGCTTTTGTACAATTATAATAGCAATAAACTAGAGATTATTTCACAAATACTAGCTTAAACCTTCTTAATGAAATTATACAGTGTACTTCAAATGCATACATTTCAATAAATCATTTACCTTTAAAACACATGTTATATTAAGAGCTAAATACTGCTAGAAACTTGGCACCCTGCTTTGGCCATATGACTAAGTATGTGCTACTTCAGGTCACAGGTCTGCTAGACGAAGGCTACTGATCCTGATGTGGAGGGTTTGAGGTGGCCACTGTCTTCACAATGAACCCAGTAGTTGGAATCAGTTCACACAAATCCAAAGCTTCCTGATACATACACACATACACATACGTAAGTACACGCATAAACAACAACAACCAATGTTATAATAAAATAGTAGTAAAATAAAATACTAATAAAATGCTTTTTGTTTGTTTGTTTCTGAAGGGTACAGTAATCGTGGTAGCAGACTTACCATCAGTCAGCTGGAAACCAAAGGGCTCTGCAACAAAGTGTGGTTTGGGATCAGCTGGCTCTGGATTCGGCTCCGAGTTCTCTTGTAGAGGCACAAATGGCTCAACTCTGGTCCCGCGGCAGCAGCAGAAGGAGGAGCCACTTTAAGGGCTTCCGTGCTTTCTTAAAGACTGAAGAAATCCCTTTCTTCATCCTTTCCTCAAACCGGGGTGTTTTTCTAAAAATCATTCAAAAAGACTGAATCATTTGCATATGCCAGTGCACTGTGCTGGTATTTACTATCTACACAAATGTCCCAGGTTTTACTGTACTTTCGTTCTTACCTGTGCTGTTCTCCACAGAAGGCGCCTCTCCGTCACTCTCGCTCCTTCAGGCTCATGGAAGACTCTGTTGCGTACGTGTTCTCACGATCAGAACATGCGCACTCTTCTCTAGCAGGGCCACTCTGCCGAGACCAACTTCGTTCCTCACTGCTAATGCTTAACAGGTCCAGGCTATTGTCACGTCCTCCTTCAAAGGGGTTGTTGGCACTGTCAAAGCTCCATTCACCCAGCCTAGGATCCGCAAGACGTGCTGAATCTGCACCGCCTAGATCTGTGTCATTAGACGGAGGCGTGAACGGCTCTGTCAGTGTTTCACAACTGAACGAAGGACGCTTCATAGCATTCCATGTCCTCTTGAAGAATGAACAGATCCTGTTCTTCACTTTCTTCCTTAGACTGACATGGTTTTCTAAAACGAAAACGAAGAAGCATTCACTTGGACTTTACATTTAATAAATATGTCCCGTGAGTATTACATTCATTGGTCTAAAATTGCTTCTATGCAAAATATACAACCATGTAAAGGAATCTTAAATATGAGACAGAGACTTGGGAACTTTATACTCTATAGTGCTTCTAGATACTTCTTATACTGTAGTGCAGGTCCACATTTCAGTGTTACCTGTACTGCTGTCCACAGAGTCTGCAGGTGACACTCCTATAGATGTAGACTCGACAGAAGACACTTCTTGGTCACTATAGAAATCCATGCTTTCTGAAGGCCCTGCTGCTTCTAGAGCCTTGTAGGATGTATGGAGGGATGTTCTGGACATCGGAGGACTCATGGACGATTTGGCTGCTGACGCTCAGCAATCCCAAACTATCATTGCATCCTCTGTCCTGCATGAACATGCGGCTGCAGCTCATTTTTATACAATGCATGATGTCAAAGCATGCCTCTTCGAGTCCGATTCAAAGCTGACCACGCCGCCTCAGTTTCATCTTCAGATGTGGCACTGCTAAGACTAGACTCCTCTGTGTAATCATCAATGGATCCTAGATTAGACACATCCAGCCTGTTGAGAAGTTCCAACTCAGCGGAGAATGTGTCGCTTCTGGACCTGTGAGGGTCGTCAGGGACATTTTCACTGTCGGATGATGTAAATGACATGATGTCCGTAGAACAGTCAAAAACACAATCTCTGTAGATCGTGAAAAGACTTTGAATAGCTACTTATTGTAGATTACAGTCCAATGTAAGTCGCTTTGAGATAACGCATCAACCAAACGCATAAACAAATGCAAACTTTCTCTCGTTGTCTAGCACCGAAGCGCTGTGACGTATTGGAATGTCGGTGGAAACAAGCTGAAATTCAAATAATGCGATTTTTAAAACAGCGCTTTATTACGCCCTTTAAATAAAGATACATTTCAATAGACTTTCGCATTTTATTTTCATACATGAGTGTGTCTTTGTAACGCCCTGGAAAAAGCAGGGGAAAATAACCCGATGTTTCTCGTTGAAAACTTTTACTCGTGACGAGTAACTCTCGCGATGTCACAACACTTCCTCAGCAGGCTCTGAGTCGCGTGAAGAAGTTCTCGCGATACTCCCGCAAAGGTATATTACCACACCCAATCAATTGCTCCCAGAAGAATGGATGCTTTCACTTGGCAATCGCTGCCCAATCAAACCGGCACCTACACACTATTATTTCCCCCGACGCTCTCACACACACTCCCGAAAGAGCCACCTGTGTTACATAAACTACTGAATGGAATGAAATATATATCAAACCAAACCAAATATATTTCCATTTGAACAGAACTGTTATCGTGGCAAACTTGGTCCATTTTAGACCCATACCATGTAAAATGAACAAGCCCCCAAATACTATTTGATACTACACAGTAGATGGCGATAATGCTCTATTAAGAAAGCAATCTTCCAATCAGCTCAAAGTAGAAAGTTTTCAGCCGCTGGATGTCGCTGTACGAGCAGGTCTGCGTGTGAATATCAGCCAAGAAAAGACAACAATGGCGGCGACCTGCTCGTGGAAGTTAGACAAAGAAACGGGGGCAGGATGCGCTTATCGGTAAGTTTAGAATATCCAAAAACATGATAGATAGATAGATAGATAGATAGACGATAGAAAAATACAAATTGTGGCCTTATTCGCTTATGGTAATGTATATTTCTTATACTTCATATATGTGTTTAACACACCCACGTGTGTAGAAAACACCAAGTAAAAATAAGTGGAATTCAATTGTAAATGTTACCACGTTATAAAATTATTATAATTATTTTCTTGTATTCATAACAAAAGCATTGAAATGTACAGGCAGTGTACATTTCATGATCAATGTACACTGCCTGTGCAGAAAAAAAAAAAAAAAAACACACACACACACACACTCACACACACTTATATTTCTTTGGACTGTCTTTAGCTTTGATTGTTCTGATAAGCTTCTGCAATGTCGTAACATTTATTCCCATCCAGAGTTGCATACATTTTTCGCCAAGATTATATATTGATGACGGGAGAGTTGAACTGTTCACATAGTCTTCTAGAGTACATCCCAAAGATTCTCATCGGAGTTGAAGTATGGACTCTGCGGTGGCCAATCCATGTGTGAAAAATCACATCTAATGCTCTCTGAACCTTTCTTTTTTTACAATTTGAAAAGGAAAAGTTGCTGATTTTATTAATTGTATTTAGTTGTCTATTTATGTTGTTTGGTTATGGGTTCGGTTCTTTGGGGATGATTTAGCGTTTCTTTTTTGTCTGGTTTATCTTTTTGATTTGATTTCTTTTGTTGAATGTAAAGTGTTGTTGATTTCCCTCTTAATTTGTAACGGGCCCATCTTTCTCTTTATAAGCTGTCGTGGTGTCCATTTTGGTGGCTTTTTTTGTTTGTTTGTTGTTGTTGGTCTGTCTCTGTCTGCCTGGTTTGTTTTTGTAAAGGTACTTTTTTGAGTTTAATTAAAGTTCTTTCTTTTTTCTGGTGACTGCTGGTGTTTCTCGTCTTTGACTTCTCGGCCCTCACATTCAATAATAGCTTTTCTGCTGCCATCTAGTGGTCAGTTGTGAACCCTAACAAGCATTTAACGTGACTGAAGGAGTACTTCGATTAGCATGAGCAACTTTTTTCACTTAATGACCAGGAGTGCAATGTTAACATAATGCGAAACATATTTTCACCTGCAGAGTGAATGAGCAGTGGAAGGTTTTTTTTATTCTCTGCGGGTCAGTCTGTAGAAGTCCAGATAACCTCTCCGTCTCACTGTGCCAGATAGGTTATCTGGACTTCTACAGACTGACAAATCTATCATATATAAAAACCATCACCCAGAGTGCAACTTTTCCCAGTAGGATCGCAGTCTTGGAGTCGATGCCCTGCAGTGCACTCCAGTAGTGTGCTCATCAGATATCCAGCAAAATACTGTGATTACAATGCACAAAACCACATAAACTACCTGCAAACCAGAAACCGAGTAATCACACAAAAAGAACACTAGTGTACTTGTGTAATGGGTGTGTGCTAGTGTTCATGCACAAACGTTTTCAATATTAAAAATGCTCATGTACTTTTCCTTTAAGTACAATGCCAACTGTCTACAGCTTTACTCGCATGTAAAAATGAGATGACACTCACTGCCCAATGAGTGGGTAATTTCTGAAACTCTCTCTTTATCACGGACTCAGGTGCATCTTGCCATCTTCCAGTATTTCACTTTTTTCAGTTCCAAAAAGTACATTAATTACAATCTTTAATTTTCCACATAGGTGTGATCTGTGTGTGGATTTTGTCCCATTCTTTGAAAAAGAACTTAAAAAAAAAAATCTCAGTCCTTTGTTCTTGATAATTTAAAAATAACATTTGTACCAAGCGGACAGACCTGATCTATAACTCTTGTCTGATAAATTTTGATCTTTAGAAATAATAATGCGCAGCAGATTCTGTTAAAGGAATAGTTCACCCAAAAGTAAATACGCACCATATTTCAGGGTTTTTTCTTTAAATGTATCCTGGCTCTTCCTCCATAACCTATGAGTCTTCAGGGGTTATCACATGAAATCGATCAGCTTTAGAGGACATGCGATAACCCCTGTAGAAGTGACATAGGAGCAAGTATTTTTTTAACTCACACCATCGTCCATAACCTTTTTCTTTATTGTGGAAATTATGATTGCAAATTTCAGTGAAATTCCATTTATTTTATTTCCTGTCACAAAAAGGACTGCATCTTATACTATTTAGGTAAAGTTGCATTTTTAAATAAATTATAATGATTTTTCTAAAATAAACGTCAATGAATCTCATCTCAATATATTGATATTTAGGCCTATACTCTTTTTTAATTCAGACTTTACATTTAAACTTCAACATTTCTGAGATGCATTTCACCTTTTGGAGCAGCCAAAAGTAAGAGACAAAGAGAGATATTATTTTTATATGTACATTTTATTAAATAAAAACATTTTAAACATCATCATCCATTTAAATGAAATGCTTTTGTACAATTATAATAGCAATAAACTAGGAGATTATTTCACAAATACTAGCTTAAACCTTCTTAATGAAATTATACAGTGTACTTCAAATGCATACATTTCAATAAATCATTTACCTTTAAAACACATGTTATATTAAGAGCTAAATACTGCTAGAAACTTGGCACCTGCTTTGGCCATATGACTAAGTATGTGCTACTTCAGGTCACAGGTCTGCTAGACGAAGGCTACTGATCCTGATGTGGAGGGCTTGAGGTGGCCACTGTCTTCACAATGAACCCAGTAGTTGGAATCAGTTCACACAAATCCAAAGCTTCCTGATACATACACACATACATACGTAAGTAGTACACAAAAACAACAACAACCAATGTTATAATAAAATAGTAGTAAAATAAAATACTAATAAAATGCTTTTTGTTTGTTTGTTTCTGAAGGTACAGTAATCGTGGTAGCAGACTTACCATCAGTCAGCTGGAAACCAAAGGGCTCTGCAACAAAGTGTGGTTTGGGATCAGCTGGCTCTGGATCTGGCTCCGAGTTCTCTTGTAGAGGCACAAATGGCTCAACTCTGGTCCCGCAGCAGCAGAGAAGGAGGAGCCACTTTAAGGGCTTCCGTGCTTTCTTAAAGACTGAAGAAATCCCTTTCTTCATCCTTTTCCTCAAACCGGGTGTTTTTCTAAAAATCATTCAAAAGACTGAATCATTTGCATATGCCAGTGCACTGTGCTGGTATTTACTATCTACACAAATGTCCCAGGTTTTACTGTACTTTCGTTCTTACCTGTGCTGTTCTCCACAGAAGGCGCCTCTCCGTCCACTCGGCTCCTTCAGGCTCATGGAAGACTCTGTTGCGTCACGTGTTCTCACGATCAGAACATGCGCACTCTTCTCTAGCAGGGCCACTCTGCCGAGACCAACTTCTCGTCCTCACTGCTAATGCTTAACAGGTCCAGGCTATTGTCACGTCCTCCTTCAAAGGGGTTGTTGGCACTGTCAAAGCTCCATTCACCCAGCCTAGGATCCGCAAGACGTGCTGAATCTGCACCGTCTAGATCTGTGTCATTAGACGGAGGCGTGAACGGCTCTGTCAGTGTTTCACAACTGAACGAAGGACGCTTCATAGCATTCCATGTCCTCTTGAAGAATGAACAGATCCTGTTCTTCACTTTCTTCCTTAGACTGACATGGTTTTCTAAAACGAAAACGAAGAAGCATTCACTTGGACTTTACATTTAATAAATATGTCCCGTGAGTATTACATTCATTGGTCTAAAATTGCTTCTATGCAAAATATACAACCATGTAAAGGAATCTTAAATATGAGACAGAGACTTGGGAACTTTATACTCTATAGTGCTTCTAGATACTTCTTATACTGTAGTGCAGGTCCACATTTCAGTGTTACCTGTACTGCTGTCCACAGAGTCTGCAGGTGACACTCCTATAGATGTAGACTCGACAGAAGACACTTCTTGGTCACTATAGAAATCCATGCTTTCTGAAGGCCCTGCTGCTTCTAGAGCCTTGTAGGATGTATGGAGGGATGTTCTGGACATCGGAGGACTGCGGGGCGATTTGGCTGCTGACGCTCAGCAATCCCAAACTATCATTGCATCCTCTGTCCTGCATGAACATGCGGCTGCAGCTCATTTTTATACAATGCATGATGTCAAAGCATGCCTCTTCGGAGTCCGATTCAAAGCTGACCACGCTCGCCTCAGTTTCATCTTCAGATGTGGCACTGCTAAGACTAGACTCCTCTGTGTAATCATCAATGGATCCTAGATTAGACACATCCAGCCTGTTGAGAAGTTCCAACTCAGCGGAGAATGTGTCGCTTCTGGACCTGTGAGGGTCGTCAGGGACATTTTCACTGTCGGATGATGTAAATGACATGATGTCCGGTAGAACAGTCAAAAACACAATCTCTGTAGATCGTGAAAAGACTTTGAATAGCTACTTATTGTAGATTACAGTCAATGTAAGTCGCTTTGAGATAACGCATCAACCAAACGCATAAACAAATGCAAACTTTCTCTCGTTGTCTAGCACCGAAGCGCTGTGACGTATTGGAATGTCGGTGGAAACAAGCTGAAATTCAAATAATGCGAGTTTTAAAACAGCGCTTTATTACGCCCTTTAAATAAAGATACATTTCAATAGACTTTCGCATTTTATTTTCATACATGAGTGTGTCTTTGTAACGCCCTGGAAAAAGCAGGGGAAAATAACCCCGATGCTTCTCGTTGAAAACTTTTACTCGTGACGCAGTAACTCTCGCGATGTCACAACACTTCCTCAGCAGGCTCTGAGTCGCGTGAAGAAGTTCTCGCGATACTCCCGCAAAGGTATATTACCACACCCAATCAATTGCTCCCAGAAGAATGGATGCTTTCACTTGGCAATCGCTGCCCAATCAAACCGGCACCTACACTATTATTTCCCCGACGCTCTCACACACACTCCGAAAGAGCCACCTGTGTTACATAAACTACTGAATGGAATGAAATATATATCAAACCAAACCAAATATATTTCCATTTGAACAGAACCGTTACAGTGGCAAACTTGGTCCATTTTAGACCCATACCATGTAAAATGAACAAGCCCCCAAATACTATTTGATACTACACAGTAGATGGCGATAATGCTCTATTAAGAAAGCAATCTTCCAATCAGCTCAAAGTAGAAAGTTTTCTCAGCCGCTGGATGTCGCTGTACGAGCAGGTCTGCGTGTGAATATCAGCCGAAGAAAAAGACAACAATGGCGGCGACCTGCTCGTGGAAGTTAGACAAAGAAACGGGGCAGGATGCGCTTATCGGTAAGTTTAGAATATCCAAAAACATGATAGATAGATAGATAGATAGATAGATAGATAGATACAAATTGTGGCCTTAAAAATTATTCGTTTATGGTAATGTATATTTCTTATACTTCATATATGTGTTTAACACACCCACGTGTGTAGAAAACACCAAGTAAAAATAAGTGGAATTCAATTGTAAATGTTACCACGTTATAAAATTATTATAATTATTTTCTTGTATTCATAACAAAAGCATTGAAATGTACAGGCAGTGTACATTTCATGATCAATGTACACTGCCTGTGCAAAAAAAAAAAAAAAAAAACACACACACACACTCACACACACTTATATTTCTTTGGACTGTCTTTAGCTTTGATTGTTCTGATAAGCTTCTGCAATGTCGTAACATTTATTCCCATCCAGAGTTGCATACATTTTTCGCCAAGATTATATATTGATGACGGGAGAGTTGAACTGTTCACATAGTCTTCTAGAGTACATCCCAAAGATTCTCATCGGAGTTGAAGTATGGACTCTGCGGTGGCCAATCCATGTGTGAAAAATCACATCTAATGCTCTCTGAACCTTTCTTTTTTACAATTTGAAAAGGAAAAGTTGCTGATTTTATTAATTGTATTTAGTTGTCTATTTATGTTGTTTGGTTATGGGTTCGGTTCTTTGGGGATGATTTAGCGTTTCTTTTTGTCTGGTTTATCTTTTGATTTGATTTCTTTTGTTGAATGTAAAGTGTTGTTGATTTCCCTCTTAATTTGTAACGGGCCCATCTTTCTCTTTATAAGCTGTCGTGGTGTCCATTTTGGTGGCTTTTTTTGTTTGTTTGTTGTTGTTGGTCTGTCTCTGTCTGCCTGGTTTGTTTTTGTAAAGGTACTTTTTTGAGTTTAATTAAAGTTCTTTCTTTTTCTGGTGACTGCTGGTGTTTCTCGTCTTTGACTTCTCGGTCCCTCACATTCAATAATAGCTTTTCTGCTGCCATCTAGTGGTCAGTTGTGAACCCTAACAAGCATTTAACGTGACTGAAGGAGTACTTCGATTAGCATGAGCAACTTTTTCACTTAATGACCAGGAGTGCAATGTTAACATAATGCGAAACATATTTTCACCTGCAGAGTGAATGAGCAGTGGAAGGTTTTTTTATTCTGCGGGTCAGTCTGTAGAAGTCCAGATAACCTCTCCGTCTCACTGTGCCAGATAGGTTATCTGGACTTCTACAGACTGACAAATCTATCATATATAAAACCATCACCCAGAGTGCAACTTTTCCCAGTAGGATCGCAGTCTTGGAGTCGATGCCCTGCAGTGCACTCAGTAGTGTGCTCATCAGATATCCAGCAAAATACTGTGATTACAATGCACAAAACCACATAAACTACCTGCAAACCAGAAACCGAGTAATCACACAAAAAGAACACTAGTGTACTTGTGTAATGGGTGTGTGCTAGTGTTCATGCACAAACGTTTTCAATATTAAAAATGCTCATGTACTTTTCCTTTAAGTACAATGCCAACTGTCTACAGCTTTACTCGCATGTAAAAATGAGATGACACTCACTGCCCAATGAGTGGGTAATTTCTGAAACTCTCTCTTTATCACGGACTCGAGTGCATCTTGCCATCTTCCAGTATTTCACTTTTTCAGTTCCAAAAGGTACATTAATTACAATCTTTAATTTTCCACATAGGTGTGATCTGTGTGTGGATTTTGTCCCATTCTTTGAAAAAGAACTTAAAAAAAAAAAAATCTCAGTCCTTTGTTCTTGATAATTTAAAAATAACATTTGTACCAAGCGGACAGACCTGATCTATAACTCTTGTCTGATAAATTTTGATCTTTAGAAATAATAATGCGCAGCAGATTCTGTTAAAGGAATAGTTCACCCAAAAAGTAAATACGCACCATATTTCAGGGGGTTTTTTTCTTTAATGTATCCTGGCTCTTCCTCATAACCTATGAGTCTTCAGGGGTTATCACATGAAATCGATCAGCTTTAGAGGACATGCGATAACCCCCCAGAAGTGACATAGGAGCAAGTATTTTTTTTAACTCACACCATCGTCCATAACCTTTTTCTTTATTGTGGAAATTATGATTGCAAATTTCAGTGAAATTCCATTTTATTTTATTTCCTGTCACAAAAGGACTGCATCTTATACTATTTAGGTAAAGTTGCATTTTTAAATAAATTATAATGATTTTTCTAAAATAAACGTCAATGAATCTCATCTCAATATATTGATATTTAGGCCTATACTCTTTTTTTAATTCAGACTTTACATTTAAACTTCAACATTTCTGAGATGCATTTCACCTTTTGGAGCAGCCAAAAGTAAGAGACAAAGAGAGATATTATTTTTATATGTACATTTTATTAAATAAAAACATTTTAAACATCATCATCCATTTAAATGAAATGCTTTTGTACAATTATAATAGCAATAAACTAGGAGATTATTTCACAAATACTAGCTTAAACCTTCTTAATGAAATTATACAGTGTACTTCAAATGCATACATTTCAATAAATCATTTACCTTTAAAACACATGTTATATTAAGAGCTAAATACTGCTAGAAACTTGGCACCCTGCTTTGGCCATATGACTAAGTATGTGCTACTTCAGGTCACAGGTCTGCTAGACGAAGGCTACTGATCCTGATGTGGAGGGCTTGAGGTGGCCACTGTCTTCACAATGAACCCAGTAGTTGGAATCAGTTCACACAAATCCAAAGCTTCCTGATACATACACACATACATACGTAAGTACACGCATAAACAACAACAACCAATGTTATAATAAAATAGTAGTAAAATAAAATACTAATAAAATGCTTTTTTGTTTGTTTGTTTCTGAAGGGTACAGTAATCGTGGTAGCAGACTTACCATCAGTCAGCTGGAAACCAAAGGGCTCTGCAACAAAGTGTGGTTTGGGATCAGCTGGCTCTGGATTCGCTCGAGTTCTCTTGTAGAGGCACAAATGGCTCAACTCTGGTCCCGCGGCAGCAGCAGAAGGAGGGCCACTTTAAGGGCTTCCGTGCTTTCTTAAAGACTGAAGAAATCCTTTCTTCATCCTTTTCCTCAAACCGGGTGTTTTTCTAAAAATCATTCAAAAGACTGAATCATTTGCATATGCCAGTGCACTGTGCTGGTATTTACTATCTACACAAATGTCCCAGGTTTTACTGTACTTTCGTTCTTACCTGTGCTGTTCTCCACAGAAGGCGCCTCTCGTCACTCGGCTCCTTCAGGCTCATGGAAGACTCTGTTGCGTCACGTGTTCTCACGATCAGAACATGCGCACTCTTCTCTAGCAGGGCCACTCTGCCGAGACCAACTTCGTTCCTCACTGCTAATGCTTAACAGGTCCAGGCTATTGTCACGTCCTCCTTCAAAGGGGTTGTTGGCACTGTCAAAGCTCCATTCACCCAGCCTAGGATCCGCAAGACGTGCTGAATCTGCACCGTCTAGATCTGTGTCATTAGACGGAGGCGTGAACGGCTCTGTCAGTGTTTCACAACTGAACGAAGGGCGCTTCATAGCATTCCATGTCCTCTTGAAGAATGAACAGATCCTGTTCTTCACTTTCTTCCTTAGACTGACATGGTTTTCTAAAACGAAAACGAAGAAGCATTCACTTGGACTTTACATTTAATAAATATGTCCCGTGAGTATTACATTCATTGGTCTAAAATTGCTTCTATGCAAAATATACAACCATGTAAAGGAATCTTAAATATGAGACAGAGACTTGGGAACTTTATACTCTATAGTGCTTCTAGATACTTCTTATACTGTAGTGCAGGTCCACATTTCAGTGTTACCTGTACTGCTGTCCACAGAGTCTGCAGGTGACACTCCTATAGATGTAGACTCGACAGAAGACACTTCTTGGTCACTATAGAAATCCATGCTTTCTGAAGGCCCTGCTGCTTCTAGAGCCTTGTAGGATGTATGGAGGATGTTCTGGACATCGGAGGACTGCATGGATTTATTTGGCTGCTGACGCTCAGCAATCCCAAACTATCATTGCATCCTCTGTCCTGCATGAACATGCGGCTGCAGCTCATTTTTATACAATGCATGATGTCAAAGCATGCCTCTTCGGAGTCCGATTCAAAGCTGACCACGCTCGCCTCAGTTTCATCTTCAGATGTGGCACTGCTAAGACTAGACTCCTCTGTGTAATCATCAATGGATCCTAGATTAGACACATCCAGCCTGTTGAGAAGTTCCAACTCAGCGGAGAATGTGTCGCTTCTGGACCTGTGAGGGTCGTCAGGGACATTTTCACTGTCGGATGATGTAAATGACATGATGTCCGTAGAACAGTCAAAAACACAATCTCTGTAGATCGTGAAAAGACTTTGAATAGCTACTTATTGTAGATTACAGTCCAATGTAAGTCGCTTTGAGATAACGCATCAACCAAACGCATAAACAAATGCAAACTTTCTCTCGTTGTCTAGCACCGAAGCGCTGTGACGTATTGGAATGTCGGTGGAAACAAGCTGAAATTCAAATAATGCGAGTTTTAAAACAGCGCTTTATTACGCCCTTTAAATAAAGATACATTTCAATAGACTTTCGCATTTTATTTTCATACATGAGTGTGTCTTTGTAACGCCCTGGAAAAAGCAGGGGAAAATAACCCCGATGCTTCTCGTTGAAAACTTTTACTCGTACGAGTAACTCTCGCGATGTCACAACACTTCCTCAGCAGGCTCTGAGTCGCGTGAAGAAGTTCTCGCGATACTCCCCGCAAAGGTATATTACCACACCCAATCAATTGCTCCCAGAAGAATGGATGCTTTCACTTGGCAATCGCTGCCCAATCAAACCGGCACCTACACTATTATTTCCCCCGACGCTCTCACACACACTCCCGAAAGAGCCACCTGTGTTACATAAACTACTGAATGGAATGAAATATATATCAAACCAAACCAAATATATTTCCATTTGAACAGAACCGTTACCGTGGCAAACTTGGTCCATTTTAGACCCATACCATGTAAAATGAACAAGCCCCCAAATACTATTTGATACTACACAGTAGATGGCGATAATGCTCTATTAAGAAAGCAATCTTCCAATCAGCTCAAAGTAGAAAGTTTTCTCAGCCGCTGGATGTCGCTGTACGAGCAGGTCTGCGTGTGAATATCAGCCGAAGAAAAGACAACAATGGCGGCGACCTGCTCGTGGAAGTTAGACAAAGAAACGGGGCAGGATGCGCTTATCGGTAAGTTTAGAATATCCAAAAACATGATAGATAGATAGATAGATAGATAGATAGAAATACAAAAATTGTGGCCTTATTCGTTTATGGTAATGTATATTTCTTATACTTCATATATGTGTTTAACACACCCACGTGTGTAGAAAACACCAAGTAAAAATAAGTGGAATTCAATTGTAAATGTTACCACGTTATAAAATTATTATAATTATTTTTCTTGTATTCATAACAAAAGCATTGAAATGTACAGGCAGTGTACATTTCATGATCAATGTACACTGCCTGTGCAAAAAAAAAAAAAAAAAAAAAAAGTCACACACACACACACACACTCACACACATATATTTCTTTGGACTGTCTTTAGCTTTGATTGTTCTGATAAGCTTCTGCAATGTCGTAACATTTATTCCCATCCAGAGTTGCATACATTTTTCGCCAAGATTATATATTGATGACGGGAGAGTTGAACTGTTCACATAGTCTTCTAGAGTACATCCCAAAGATTCTCATCGGAGTTGAAGTATGGACTCTGCGGTGGCCAATCCATGTGTGAAAAATCACATCTAATGCTCTCTGAACCTTTCTTTTTTTACAATTTGAAAAGGAAAAGTTGCTGATTTTATTAATTGTATTTAGTTGTCTATTTATGTTGTTTGGTTATGGGTTCGGTTCTTTGGGGATGATTTAGCGTTTCTTTTTTGTCTGGTTTATCTTTTTGATTTGATTTCTTTTGTTGAATGTAAAGTGTTGTTGATTTCCCTCTTAATTTGTAACGGCCCATCTTTCTCTTTATAAGCTGTCGTGGTGTCCATTTTGGTGGTTTTTTTTGTTTGTTTGTTGTTGTTGGTCTGTCTCTGTCTGCCTGGTTTGTTTTTGTAAAGGTACTTTTTTGAGTTTAATTAAAGTTCTTTCTTTTTCTGGTGACTGCTGGTGTTTCTCGTCTTTGACTTCTCGGGCCCTCACATTCAATAATAGCTTTTCTGCTGCCATCTAGTGGTCAGTTGTGAACCATAACAAGCATTTAACGTGACTGAAGGAGTACTTCGATTAGCATGAGCAACTTTTTCACTTAATGACCAGGAGTGCAATGTTAACATAATGCGAAACATATTTTCACCTGCAGAGTGAATGAGCAGTGGAAGGTTTTTTTATTCTGCGGGTCAGTCTGTAGAAGTCCAGATAACCTCTCCGTCTCACTGTGCCAGATAGGTTATCTGGACTTCTACATACTGACAAATCTATCATATATAAAAACCATCACCCAGAGTGCAACTTTTCCCAGTAGGATCGCAGTCTTGGAGTCGATGCCCTGCAGTGCACTCAGTAGTGTGCTCATCAGATATCCAGCAAAATACTGTGATTACAATGCACAAAACCACATAAACTACCTGCAAACCAGAAACCGAGTAATCACACAAAAAGAACACTAGTGTACTTGTGTAATGGGTGTGTGCTAGTGTTCATGCACAAACGTTTTCAATATTAAAAATGCTCATGTACTTTTCCTTTAAGTACAATGCCAACTGTCTACAGCTTTACTCGCATGTAAAAATGAGATGACACTCACTGCCCAATGAGTGGGTAATTTCTGAAACTCTCTCTTTATCACGGACTCGAGTGCATCTTGCCATCTTCCAGTATTTCACTTTTTTCAGTTCCAAAAAGGTACATTAATTACAATCTTTAATTTTCCACATAGGTGTGATCTGTGTGTGGATTTTGTCCCATTCTTTGAAAAGAACTTAAAAAAAAAAAAAAAAATCCAGTCCTTTGTTCTTGATAATTTAAAAATAACATTTGTACCAAGCGGACAGACCTGATCTATAACTCTTGTCTGATAAATTTTGATCTTTAGAAATAATAATGCGCAGCAGATTCTGTTAAAGGAATAGTTCACCCAAAAAGTAAATACGCACCATATTTCAGGGGGTTTTTTTCTTTAATGTATCCTGGCTCTTCCTCATAACCTATGAGTCTTCAGGGGTTATCACATGAAATCGATCAGCTTTAGAGGACATGCGATAACCCCCCAGAAGTGACATAGGAGCAAGTATTTTTTTAACTCACACCATCGTCCATAACCTTTTTCTTTATTGTGGAAATTATGATTGCAAATTTCAGTGAAATTCCATTTTATTTATTTCCTGTCACAAAAAGGACTGCATCTTATACTATTTAGGTAAAGTTGCATTTTTAAATAAATTATAATGATTTTTCTAAAATAAACGTCAATGAATCTCATCTCAATATATTGATATTTAGGCCTATACTCTTTTTTAATTCAGACTTTACATTTAAACTTCAACATTTCTGAGATGCATTTCACCTTTTGGAGCAGCCAAAAGTAAGAGACAAAGAGAGATATTATTTTTATATGTACATTTTATTAAATAAAAACATTTTAAACATCATCATCCATTTAAATGAAATGCTTTTGTACAATTATAATAGCAATAAACTAGGAGATTATTTCACAAATACTAGCTTAAACCTTCTTAATGAAATTATACAGTGTACTTCAAATGCATACATTTCAATAAATCATTTACCTTTAAAACACATGTTATATTAAGAGCTAAATACTGCTAGAAACTTGGCACCCTGCTTTGGCCATATGACTAAGTATGTGCTACTTCAGGTCACAGGTCTGCTAGACGAAGGCTACTGATCCTGATGTGGAGGGCTTGAGGTGGCCACTGTCTTCACAATGAACCCAGTAGTTGGAATCAGTTCACACAAATCCAAAGCTTCCTGATACATACACACATACATACGTAAGTACACGCATAAAACAACAACAACAACCAATGTTATAATAAAATAGTAGTAAAATAAAATACTAATAAAATGCTTTTTTTGTTTGTTTGTTTCTGAAGGGTACAGTAATCGTGGTAGCAGACTTACCATCAGTCAGCTGGAAACCAAAGGGCTCTGCAACAAAGTGTGGTTTGGGATCAGCTGGCTCTGGATTCGGCTCCGAGTTCTCTTGTAGAGGCACAAATGGCTCAACTCTGGTCCCAGCGGCAGCAGCAGAAGGAGGGCCACTTTAAGGGCTTCCGTGCTTTCTTAAAGACTGAAGAAATCCCTTTCTTCATCCTTTTCCTCAAACCGGGTGTTTTTCTAAAAATCATTCAAAAAGACTGAATCATTTGCATATGCCAGTGCACTGTGCTGGTATTTACTATCTACACAAATGTCCCAGGTTTTACTGTACTTTCGTTCTTACCTGTGCTGTTCTCCACAGAAGGCGCCTCTCCGTCACTCGGCTCCTTCAGGCTCATGGAAGACTCTGTTGCGTCACGTGTTCTCACGATCAGAACATGCGCACTCTTCTCTAGCAGGGCCACTCTGCCGAGACCAACCGTTCCTCACTGCTAATGCTTAACAGGTCCAGGCTATTGTCACGTCCTCCTTCAAAGGGGTTGTTGGCACTGTCAAAGCTCCATTCACCCAGCCTAGGATCCGCAAGACGTGCTGAATCTGCACCGTCTAGATCTGTGTCATTAGACGGAGCGTGAACGGCTCTGTCAGTGTTTCACAACTGAACGAAGGACGCTTCATAGCATTCCATGTCCTCTTGAAGAATGAACAGATCCTGTTCTTCACTTTCTTCCTTAGACTGACATGGTTTTCTAAAACGAAAACGAAGAAGCATTCACTTGGACTTTACATTTAATAAATATGTCCCGTGAGTATTACATTCATTGGTCTAAAATTGCTTCTATGCAAAATATACAACCATGTAAAGGAATCTTAAATATGAGACAGAGACTTGGGAACTTTATACTCTATAGTGCTTCTAGATACTTCTTATACTGTAGTGCAGGTCCACATTTCAGTGTTACCTGTACTGCTGTCCACAGAGTCTGCAGGTGACACTCCTATAGATGTAGACTCGACAGAAGACACTTCTTGGTCACTATAGAAATCCATGCTTTCTGAAGGCCCTGCTGCTTCTAGAGCCTTGTAGGATGTATGGAGGATGTTCTGGACATCGGAGGACTGCGGGACGATTTGGCTGCTGACGCTCAGCAATCCCAAACTATCATTGCATCCTCTGTCCTGCATGAACATGCGGCTGCAGCTCATTTTTATACAATGCATGATGTCAAAGCATGCCTCTTCGGAGTCCGATTCAAAGCTGACCACGCTCGCCTCAGTTTCATCTTCAGATGTGGCACTGCTAAGACTAGACTCCTCTGTGTAATCATCAATGGATCCTAGATTAGACACATCCAGCCTGTTGAGAAGTTCCAACTCAGCGGAGAATGTGTCGCTTCTGGACCTGTGAGGGTCGTCAGGGACATTTTCACTGTCGGATGATGTAAATGACATGATGTCCGGTAGAACAGTCAAAAACACAATCTCTGTAGATCGTGAAAAGACTTTGAATAGCTACTTATTGTAGATTACAGTCCAATGTAAGTCGCTTTGAGATAACGCATCAACCAAACGCATAAACAAATGCAAACTTTCTCTCGTTGTCTAGCACCGAAGCGCTGTGACGTATTGGAATGTCGGTGGAAACAAGCTGAAATTCAAATAATGCGATTTTTAAAACAGCGCTTTATTACGCCCTTTAAATAAAGATACATTTCAATAGACTTTCGCATTTTATTTTCATACATGAGTGTGTCTTTGTAACGCCCTGGAAAAAGCAGGGAAAATAACCCCGATGCTTCTCGTTGAAAACTTTTACTCGTCACGAGTAACTCTCGCGATGTCACAACACTTCCTCAGCAGGCTCTGAGTCGCGTGAAGAAGTTCTCGCGATACTCCCGCAAGGTATATTACCACACCCAATCAATTGCTCCCAGAAGAATGGATGCTTTCACTTGGCAATCGCTGCCCAATCAAACCGGCACCTACACTATTATTTCCCGACGCTCTCACACACACTCCGAAAGAGCCACCTGTGTTACATAAACTACTGAATGGAATGAAATATATATCAAACCAAACCAAATATATTTCCATTTGAACAGAACCGTTACCGTGGCAAACTTGGTCCATTTTAGACCCATACCATGTAAAATGAACAAGCCCCAAATACTATTTGATACTACACAGTAGATGGCGATAATGCTCTATTAAGAAAGCAATCTTCCAATCAGCTCAAAGTAGAAAGTTTTCTCAGCCGCTGGATGTCGCTGTACGAGAGCAGGTCTGCGTGTGAATATCAGCCGAAGAAAAGACAACAATGGCGGCGACCTGCTCGTGGAAGTTAGACAAAGAAACGGGGCAGGATGCGCTTATCGGTAAGTTTAGAATATCCAAAAACATGATAGATAGATAGATAGATAGATAGACGAAAAATACAAATTGTGGCCTTATTCGTTTATGGTAATGTATATTTCTTATACTTCATATATGTGTTTAACACACCCACGTGTGTAGAAAACACCAAGTAAAAATAAGTGGAATTCAATTGTAAATGTTACCACGTTATAAAATTATTATAATTATTTTTCTTGTATTCATAACAAAAGCATTGAAATGTACAGGCAGTGTACATTTCATGATCAATGTACACTGCCTGTGCAAAAAAAAAAAAAAAAAAAAAGTCACACACACACACACACACTCACACACTTATATTTCTTTGGACTGTCTTTAGCTTTGATTGTTCTGATAAGCTTCTGCAATGTCGTAACATTTATTCCCATCCAGAGTTGCATACATTTTTCGCCAAGATTATATATTGATGACGGAGAGTTGAACTGTTCACATAGTCTTCTAGAGTACATCCCAAAGATTCTCATCGGAGTTGAAGTATGGACTCTGCGGTGGCCAATCCATGTGTGAAAAATCACATCTAATGCTCTCTGAACCTTTCTTTTTTTACAATTTGAAAAGGAAAAGTTGCTGATTTTATTAATTGTATTTAGTTGTCTATTTATGTTGTTTGGTTATGGGTTCGGTTCTTTGGGGATGATTTAGCGTTTCTTTTTTGTCTGGTTTATCTTTTTGATTTGATTTCTTTTGTTGAATGTAAAGTGTTGTTGATTTCCCTCTTAATTTGTAACGGGCCCATCTTTCTCTTTATAAGCTGTCGTGGTGTCCATTTTGGTGGCTTTTTTTGTTTGTTTGTTGTTGTTGGTCTGTCTCTGTCTGCCTGGTTTGTTTTTGTAAAGGTACTTTTTTTGAGTTTAATTAAAGTTCTTTCTTTTTTTCTGGTGACTGCTGGTGTTTCTCGTCTTTGACTTCTCGGGCCCTCACATTCAATAATAGCTTTTCTGCTGCCATCTAGTGGTCAGTTGTGAACCATAACAAGCATTTAACGTGACTGAAGGAGTACTTCGATTAGCATGAGCAACTTTTTCACTTAATGACCAGGAGTGCAATGTTAACATAATCTGAAACATATTTTCACCTGCAGAGTGAATGAGCAGTGGAAGGTTTTTTTATTCTGCGGGTCAGTCTGTAGAAGTCCAGATAACCTCTCCGTCTCACTGTGCCAGATAGGTTATCTGGACTTCTACAGACTGACAAATCTATCATATATAAAAACCATCACCCAGAGTGCAACTTTTCCCAGTAGGATCGCAGTCTTGGAGTCGATGCCCTGCAGTGCACTCAGTAGTGTGCTCATCAGATATCCAGCAAAATACTGTGATTACAATGCACAAAACCACATAAACTACCTGCAAACCAGAAACCGAGTAATCACACAAAAAGAACACTAGTGTACTTGTGTAATGGGTGTGTGCTAGTGTTCATGCACAAACGTTTTTCAATATTAAAAAATGCTCATGTACTTTTCCTTTAAGTACAATGCCAACTGTCTACAGCTTTACTCGCATGTAAAAATGAGATGACACTCACTGCCCAATGAGTGGGTAATTTCTGAAACTCTCTCTTTATCACGGACTCGAGTGCATCTTGCCATCTTCCAGTATTTCACTTTTTCAGTTCCAAAAGGTACATTAATTACAATCTTTAATTTTCCACATAGGTGTGATCTGTGTGTGGATTTTGTCCCATTCTTTGAAAAAGAACTTAAAAAAAAAAAAAAAATCTCAGTCCTTTGTTCTTGATAATTTAAAAATAACATTTGTACCAAGCGGACAGACCTGATCTATAACTCTTGTCTGATAAATTTTGATCTTTAGAAATAATAATGCGCAGCAGATTCTGTTAAAGGAATAGTTCACCCAAAAGTAAATCGCACCATATTTCAGGGTTTTTTCTTTAATGTATCCTGGCTCTTCCTCATAACCTATGAGTCTTCAGGGGTTATCACATGAAATCGATCAGCTTTAGAGGACATGCGATAACCCCAGAAGTGACATAGGAGCAAGTATTTTTTTAACTCACACCATCGTCCATAACCTTTTTCTTTATTGTGAAATTATGATTGCAAATTTCAGTGAAATTCCATTTTATTTTATTTCCTGTCACAAAAAGGACTGCATCTTATACTATTTAGGTAAAGTTGCATTTTTAAATAAATTATAATGATTTTTCTAAAATAAACGTCAATGAATCTCATCTCAATATATTGATATTTAGGCCTATACTCTTTTTTAATTCAGACTTTACATTTAAACTTCAACATTTCTGAGATGCATTTCACCTTTTGGAGCAGCCAAAAGTAAGAGACAAAGAGAGATATTATTTTTATATGTACATTTTATTAAATAAAAACATTTTAAACATCATCATCCATTTAAATGAAATGCTTTTGTACAATTATAATAGCAATAAACTAGGAGATTATTTCACAAATACTAGCTTAAACCTTCTTAATGAAATTATACAGTGTACTTCAAATGCATACATTTCAATAAATCATTTACCTTTAAAACACATGTTATATTAAGAGCTAAATACTGCTAGAAACTTGGCACCCTGCTTTGGCCATATGACTAAGTATGTGCTACTTCAGGTCACAGGTCTGCTAGACGAAGGCTACTGATCCTGATGTGGAGGGCTTGAGGTGGCCACTGTCTTCACAATGAACCCAGTAGTTGGAATCAGTTCACACAAATCCAAAGCTTCCTGATACATACACACATACATACGTAAGTACACGCGCAAAAACAACAACAACCAATGTTATAATAAAATAGTAGTAAAATAAAATACTAATAAAATGCTTTTTGTTTGTTTGTTTCTGAAGGGTACAGTAATCGTGGTAGCAGACTTACCATCAGTCAGCTGGAAACCAAAGGGCTCTGCAACAAAGTGTGGTTTGGGATCAGCTGGCTCTGGATTCGGCTCGAGTTCTCTTGTAGAGGCACAAATGGCTCAACTCTGGTCCCGCGGCAGCAGCAGAAGGAGGGCCCACTTTAAGGGCTTCCGTGCTTTCTTAAAGACTGAAGAAATCCCTTTCTTCATCCTTTTCCTCAAACCGGGGTGTTTTTCTAAAAATCATTCAAAAGACTGAATCATTTGCATATGCCAGTGCACTGTGCTGGTATTTACTATCTACACAAATGTCCCAGGTTTTACTGTACTTTCGTTCTTACCTGTGCTGTTCTCCACAGAAGGCGCCTCTCCGTCACTCGGCTCCTTCAGGCTCATGGAAGACTCTGTTGCGTCACGTGTTCTCACGATCAGAACATGCGCACTCTTCTCTAGCAGGGCCACTCTGCCGAGACCAACTTCGTTCCTCACTGCTAATGCTTAACAGGTCCAGGCTATTGTCACGTCCTCCTTCAAAGGGGTTGTTGGCACTGTCAAAGCTCCATTCACCCAGCCTAGGATCCGCAAGACGTGCTGAATCTGCACCGTCTAGATCTGTGTCATTAGACGGAGCGTGAACGGCTCTGTCAGTGTTTCACAACTGAGCGAAGGGCGCTTCATAGCATTCCATGTCCTCTTGAAGAATGAACAGATCCTGTTCTTCACTTTCTTCCTTAGACTGACATGGTTTTCTAAAACAAAAACGAAGAAGCATTCACTTGGACTTTACATTTAATAAATATGTCCCGTGAGTATTACATTCATTGGTCTAAAATTGCTTCTATGCAAAATATACAACCATGTAAAGGAATCTTAAATATGAGACAGAGACTTGGGAACTTTATACTCTATAGTGCTTCTAGATACTTCTTATACTGTAGTGCAGGTCCACATTTCAGTGTTACCTGTACTGCTGTCCACAGAGTCTGCAGGTGACACTCCTATAGATGTAGACTCGACAGAAGACACTTCTTGGTCACTATAGAAATCCATGCTTTCTGAAGGCCCTGCTGCTTCTAGAGCCTTGTAGGATGTATGGAGGATGTTCTGGACATCGGAGGACTGCGGACGGATTGGCTGCTGACGCTCAGCAATCCCAAACTATCATTGCATCCTCTGTCCTGCATGAACATGCGGCTGCAGCTCATTTTATACAATGCATGATGTCAAAGCATGCCTCTTGAGTCCGATTCAAAGCTGACCACGCTCGCCTCAGTTTCATCTTCAGATGTGGCACTGCTAAGACTAGACTCCTCTGTGTAATCATCAATGGATCCTAGATTAGACACATCCAGCCTGTTGAGAAGTTCCAACTCAGCGGAGAATGTGTCGCTTCTGGACCTTCTGTGAGGGTCGTCAGGGACATTTTCACTGTCGGATGATGTAAATGACATGATGTCGGTAGAACAGTCAAAAACACAATCTCTGTAGATCGTGAAAAGACTTTGAATAGCTACTTATTGTAGATTACAGTCCAATGTAAGTCGCTTTGAGATAACGCATCAACCAAACGCATAAACAAATGCAAACTTTCTCTCGTTGTCTAGCACGAAGCGCTGTGACGTATTGGAATGTCGGTGAAACAAGCTGAAATTCAAATAATGCGAGTTTTAAAACAGCGCTTTATTACGCCCTTTAAATAAAGATACATTTCAATAGACTTTCGCATTTTATTTTCATACATGAGTGTGTCTTTGTAACGCCCTGGAAAAAAGCAGGGGAAAATAACCCGATGTTTCTCGTTGAAAACTTTTACTCGTCACGAGTAACTCTCGCGATGTCACAACACTTCCTCAGCAGGCTCTGAGTCGCGTGAAGAAGTTCTCGCGATACTCCCCATAAGGTATATTACCACACCCAATCAATTGCTCCCAGAAGAATGGATGCTTTCACTTGGCAATCGCTGCCCAATCAAACCGGCACCTACACTATTATTTCCCCGACGCTCTCACACACACTCCCGAAAGAGCCACCTGTGTTACATAAACTACTGAATGGAATGAAATATATATCAAACCAAACCAAATATATTTCCATTTGAACAGAACCGTTACCGTGGCAAACTTGGTCCATTTTAGACCCATACCATGTAAAATGAACAAGCCCCCAAATACTATTTGATACTACACAGTAGATGGCGATAATGCTCTATTAAGAAAGCAATCTTCCAATCAGCTCAAAGTAGAAAGTTTTCTCAGCCGCTGGATGTCTGTACGAGCAGGTCTGCGTGTGAATATCAGCCGAAGAAAAGACAACAACAATGGCGGCGACCTGCTCGTGGAAGTTAGACAAAGAAACGGGGCAGGATGCGCTTATCGGTAAGTTTAGAATATCCAAAAACATGATAGATAGATAGATAGATAGATAGATAGATAGAAATACAAATACAAATTGTGGCCTTATTCGTTTATGGTAATGTATATTTCTTATACTTCATATATGTGTTTAACACACCCACGTGTGTAGAAAACACCAAGTAAAAATAAGTGGAATTCAATTGTAAATGTTACCACGTTATAAAATTATTATAATTATTTTTCTTGTATTCATAACAAAAGCATTGAAATGTACAGGCAGTGTACATTTCATGATCAATATACACTGCCTGTGCAGAAAAAAAAAAAAAAAAAAAAAAGTCACACACACACACACTCACACACACTTATATTTCTTTGGACTGTCTTTAGCTTTGATTGTTCTGATAAGCTTCTGCAATGTCGTAACATTTATTCCCATCCAGAGTTGCATACATTTTTCGCCAAGATTATATATTGATGACGGAGAGTTGAACTGTTCACATAGTCTTCTAGAGTACATCCCAAAGATTCTCATCGGAGTTGAAGTATGGACTCTGCGGTGGCCAATCCATGTGTGAAAAATCACATCTAATGCTCTCTGAACCTTTCTTTTTTTACAATTTGAAAAGGAAAAGTTGCTGATTTTGTTAATTGTATTTAGTTGTCTATTTATGTTGTTTGGTTATGGGTTCGGTTCTTTGGGGATGATTTAGCGTTTCTTTTTTGTCTGGTTTATCTTTTTGATTTGATTTCTTTTGTTGAATGTAAAGTGTTGTTGATTTCCCTCTTAATTTATAACGGGCCCATCTTTCTCTTTATAAGCTGTCGTGGTGTCCATTTTGGTGGCTTTTTGTTTGTTTGTTGTTGTTGGTCTGTCTCTGTCTGCCTGGTTTGTTTTTGTAAAGGTACTTTTTTGAGTTTAATTAAAGTTCTTTCTTTTTCTGGTGACTGCTGGTGTTTCTCGTCTTTGACTTCTCGGTCCCTCACATTCAATAATAGCTTTTCTGCTGCCATCTAGTGGTCAGTTGTGAACCCTAACAAGCATTTAACGTGACTGAAGGAGTACTTCGATTAGCATGAGCAACTTTTTCACTTAATGACCAGGAGTGCAATGTTAACATAATCACGAAACATATTTTCACCTGCAGAGTGAATGAGCAGTGGAAGGTTTTTTTTTCTGCGGGTCAGTCTGTAGAAGTCCAGATAACCTCTCCGTCTCACTGTGCCAGATAGGTTATCTGGACTTCTACAGACTGACAAATCTATCATATATAAAAACCATCACCCAGAGTGCAACTTTTCCCAGTAGGATCGCAGTCTTGGAGTCGATGCCCTGCAGTGCACTCAGTAGTGTGCTCATCAGATATCCAGCAAAATACTGTGATTACAATGCACAAAACCACATAAACTACCTGCAAACCAGAAACCGAGTAATCACACAAAAAGAACACTAGTGTACTTGTGTAATGGGTGTGTGCTAGTGTTCATGCACAAACGTTTTTCAATATTAAAAAATGCTCATGTACTTTTCCTTTAAGTACAATGCCAACTGTCTACAGCTTTACTCGCATGTAAAAATGAGATGACACTCACTGCCCAATGAGTGGGTAATTTCTGAAACTCTCTCTTTATCACGGACTCGAGTGCATCTTGCCATCTTCCAGTATTTCACTTTTTTCAGTTCCAAAAAGGTACATTAATTACAATCTTTAATTTTCCACATAGGTGTGATCTGTGTGTGGATTTTGTCCCATTCTTTGAAAAAGAACTTAAAAAAAAAAAAAAATCTCCAGTCCTTTGTTCTTGATAATTTAAAAATAACATTTGTACCAAGCGGACAGACCTGATCTATAACTCTTGTCTGATAAATTTTGATCTTTAGAAATAATAATGCGCAGCAGATTCTGTTAAAGGAATAGTTCACCCAAAAAGTAAATCGCACCATATTTCAGGGGTTTTTCTTTAATGTATCCTGGCTCTTCCTCATAACCTATGAGTCTTCAGGGGTTATCACATGAAATCGATCAGCTTTAGAGGACATGCGATAACCCCCAGAAAGTGACATAGGAGCAAGTATTTTTTTAACTCACACCATCGTCCATAACCTTTTTCTTTATTGTGGAAATTATGATTGCAAATTTCAGTGAAATTCCATTTTATTTTATTTCCTGTCACAAAAAGGACTGCATCTTATACTATTTAGGTAAAGTTGCATTTTTAAATAAATTATAATGATTTTTCTAAAATAAACGTCAATGAATCTCATCTCAATATATTGATATTTAGGCCTATACTCTTTTTTAATTCAGACTTTACATTTAAACTTCAACATTTCTGAGATGCATTTCACCTTTTGGAGCAGCCAAAAGTAAGAGACAAAGAGAGATATTATTTTTATATGTACATTTTATTAAATAAAAACATTTTTTAAACATCATCATCCATTTAAATGAAATGCTTTTGTACAATTATAATAGCAATAAACTAGGAGATTATTTCACAAATACTAGCTTAAACCTTCTTAATGAAATTATACAGTGTACTTCAAATGCATACATTTCAATAAATCATTTACCTTTAAAACACATGTTATATTAAGAGCTAAATACTGCTAGAAACTTGGCACCCTGCTTTGGCCATATGACTAAGTATGTGCTACTTCAGGTCACAGTCTGCTAGACGAAGGCTACTGATCCTGATGTGGAGGGCTTGAGGTGGCCACTGTCTTCACAATGAACCCAGTAGTTGGAATCAGTTCACACAAATCCAAAGCTTCCTGATACATACACACATACATACGTAAGTACACGCATAAACAACAACAACCAATGTTATAATAAAATAGTAGTAAAATAAAATACTAATAAAATGCTTTTTGTTTGTTTGTTTCTGAAGGGTACAGTAATCGTGGTAGCAGACTTACCATCAGTCAGCTGGAAACCAAAGGGCTCTGCAACAAAGTGTGGTTTGGGATCAGCTGGCTCTGGATTCGCTCCGAGTTCTCTTGTAGAGGCACAAATGGCTCAACTCTGGTCCCGCGGCAGCAGCAGAAGGAGGAGCCACTTTAAGGGCTTCCGTGCTTTCTTAAAGACTGAAGAAATCCCTTTCTTCATCCTTTTCCTCAAACCGGGTGTTTTTCTAAAAATCATTCAAAAGACTGAATCATTTGCATATGCCAGTGCACTGTGCTGGTATTTACTATCTACACAAATGTCCCAGGTTTTACTGTACTTTCGTTCTTACCTGTGCTGTTCTCCACAGAGGCGCCTCTCCGTCACTCGGCTCCTTCAGGCTCATGGAAGACTCTGTTGCGTCGTGTGTTCTCACGATCAGAACATGCGCACTCTTCTCTAGCAGGGCCACTCTGCCGAGACCAACCGTTCCTCACTGCTAATGCTTAACAGGTCCAGGCTATTGTCACGTCCCTCCTTCAAAGGGGTTGTTGGCACTGTCAAAGCTCCATTCACCCAGCCTAGGATCCGCAAGACGTGCTGAATCTGCACCGTCTAGATCTGTGTCATTAGACGGAGCGTGAGCGGCTCTGTCAGTGTTTCACAACTGAGCGAAGGGCGCTTCATAGCATTCCATGTCCTCTTGAAGAATGAACAGATCCTGTTCTTCACTTTCTTCCTTAGACTGACATGGTTTTCTAAAACGAAAACGAAGAAGCATTCACTTGGACTTTACATTTAATAAATATGTCCGTGAGTATTACATTCATTGGTCTAAAATTGCTTCTATGCAAAATATACAACCATGTAAAGGAATCTTAAATATGAGACAGAGACTTGGGAACTTTATACTCTATAGTGCTTCTAGATACTTCTTATACTGTAGTGCAGGTCCACATTTCAGTGTTACCTGTACTGCTGTCCACAGAGTCTGCAGGTGACACTCCTATAGATGTAGACTCGACAGAAGACACTTCTTGGTCACTATAGAAATCCATGCTTTCTGAAGGCCCTGCTGCTTCTAGAGCCTTGTAGGATGTATGGAGGGGATGTTCTGGACATCGGAGGACTGCGGACGATTTGGCTGCTGACGCTCAGCAATCCCAAACTATCATTGCATCCTCTGTCCTGCATGAACATGCGGCTGCAGCTCATTTTTATACAATGCATGATGTCAAAGCATGCCTCTTGATCGATTCAAAGCTGACCACGCGCTCGCCTCAGTTTCATCTTCAGATGTGGCACTGCTAAGACTAGACTCCTCTGTGTAATCATCAATGGATCCTAGATTAGACACATCCAGCCTGTTGAGAAGTTCCAACTCAGCGGAGAATGTGTCGCTTCTGGACCTGTGAGGGTCGTCAGGGACATTTTCACTGTCGGATGATGTAAATGACATGATGTCGGTAGAACAGTCAAAAACACAATCTCTGTAGATCGTGAAAAGACTTTGAATAGCTACTTATTGTAGATTACAGTCCAATGTAAGTCGCTTTGAGATAACGCATCAACCAAACGCATAAACAAATGCAAACTTTCTCTCGTTGTCTAGCACCGAAGCGCTGTGACGTATTGGAATGTCGGTGGAAACAAGCTGAAATTCAAATAATGCGAGTTTTAAAACAGCGCTTTATTACGCCCTTTAAATAAAGATACATTTCAATAGACTTTCGCATTTTATTTTCATACATGAGTGTGTCTTTGTAACGCCCTGGAAAAAGCAGGGGAAAATAACCCCGATGCTTCTCGTTGAAAACTTTTACTCGTACGAGTAACTCTCGCGATGTCACAACACTTCCTCAGCAGGCTCTGAGTCGCGTGAAGAAGTTCTCGCGATACTCCCCCGCAAAGGTATATTACCACACCCAATCAATTGCTCCCAGAAGAATGGATGCTTTCACTTGGCAATCGCTGCCCAATCAAACCGGCACCTACACTATTATTTCCCCGACGCTCTCACACACACTCCGAAAGAGCCACCTGTGTTACATAAACTACTGAATGGAATGAAATATATATCAAACCAAACCAAATATATTTCCATTTGAACAGAACCGTTACCGTGGCAAACTTGGTCCATTTTAGACCCATACCATGTAAAATGAACAAGCCCCAAATACTATTTGATACTACACAGTAGATGGCGATAATGCTCTATTAAGAAAGCAATCTTCCAATCAGCTCAAAGTAGAAAGTTTTCTCAGCCGCTGGATGTCGCTGTACGAGCAGGTCTGCGTGTGAATATCAGCCGAAGAAAAGACAACAATGGCGGCGACCTGCTCGTGGAAGTTAGACAAAGAAACGGGGCAGGATGCGCTTATCGGTAAGTTTAGAATATCCAAAAACATGATAGATAGATAGATAGATAGATAGAGACGAAATACAAATTGTGGCCTTATTCGTTTATGGTAATGTATATTTCTTATACTTCATATATGTGTTTAACACACCCACGTGTGTAGAAAACACCAAGTAAAAATAAGTGGAATTCAATTGTAAATGTTACCACGTTATAAAATTATTATAATTATTTTTCTTGTATTCATAACAAAAGCATTGAAATGTACAGGCAGTGTACATTTCATGATCAATAACACACTGCCTGTGCAAAAAAAAAAAAAAAAAAAAAAAGTCACACACACACACACACACACACACACACTTATATTTCTTTGGACTGTCTTTAGCTTTGATTGTTCTGATAAGCTTCTGCAATGTCGTAACATTTATTCCCATCCAGAGTTGCATACATTTTTCGCCAAGATTATATATTGATGACGGGAGAGTTGAACTGTTCACATAGTCTTCTAGAGTACATCCCAAAGATTCTCATCGGAGTTGAAGTATGGACTCTGCGGTGGCCAATCCATGTGTGAAAAATCACATCTAATGCTCTCTGAACCTTTCTTTTTTTACAATTTGAAAAGGAAAAGTTGCTGATTTTATTAATTGTATTTAGTTGTCTATTTTATGTTGTTTGGTTATGGGTTCGGTTCTTTGGGGATGATTTAGCGTTTCTTTTTGTCTGGTTTATCTTTTTGATTTGATTTCTTTTGTTGAATGTAAAGTGTTGTTGATTTCCCTCTTAATTTATAACGGGCCCATCTTTCTCTTTATAAGCTGTCGTGGTGTCCATTTTGGTGGCTTTTTTGTTTGTTTGTTGTTGTTGGTCTGTCTCTGTCTGCCTGGTTTGTTTTTGTAAAGGTACTTTTTTGAGTTTAATTAAAGTTCTTTCTTTTTCTCTGCACACCTCTAGTCTGACTGCTAGCGACTGGTGTTTCTCGTTCTTTGACGATCTTCCCGTACATATCCGAATGCTGGATCTCTGTCAATCTTTAGAAACTCTCACATCTTTCAGCAATTGACCTCATCATAAAAAAAAAAAAAAAAAAAAAAAAAAAAAAAAAAAAAAAAAAAAAAAAAAATACTCTCACTGTCTCTGTGTCTTATCCCCTTGTTTATTCCTTCCCTTCTGGCATGTACTAATTTCCCTGTGACTGGGTGTTATAAGCACTTACACTGTCTGTTTGTCTCTCTAAAAATGAATTGTTGTACTCTCAATTGTAAGTTCTTTCTTTTTCTAAATGTAAATGTGACTGCTGGTGTTTCTCGTCTTTGACTTCTCGGGCCCTCACATTCAATAATAGCTTTTCTGCTGCCATCTAGTGGTCAGTTGTGAACCCTAACAAGCATTTAACGTGACTGAAGGAGTACTTCGATTAGCATGAGCAACTTTTTCACTTAATGACCAGGAGTGCAATGTTAACATAATCACGAAACATATTTTCACCTGCAGAGTGAATGAGCAGTGGAAGGTTTTTTTTCTCTGCGGGTCAGTCTGTAGAAGTCCAGATAACCTCTCCGTCTCACTGTGCCAGATAGGTTATCTGGACTTCTACAGACTGACAAATCTATCATATATAAAAACCATCACCCAGAGTGCAACTTTTCCCAGTAGGATCGCAGTCTTGGAGTCGATGCCCTGCAGTGCACTCAGTAGTGTGCTCATCAGATATCCAGCAAAATACTGTGATTACAATGCACAAAACCACATAAACTACCTGCAAACCAGAAACCGAGTAATCACACAAAAAGAACACTAGTGTACTTGTGTAATGGGTGTGTGCTAGTGTTCATGCACAAACGTTTTTCAATATTAAAAAATGCTCATGTACTTTTCCTTTAAGTACAATGCCAACTGTCTACAGCTTTACTCGCATGTAAAAATGAGATGACACTCACTGCCCAATGAGTGGGTAATTTCTGAAACTCTCTCTTTATCACGGACTCGAGTGCATCTTGCCATCTTCCAGTATTTCACTTTTTCAGTTCCAAAAGGTACATTAATTACAATCTTTAATTTTCCACATAGGTGTGATCTGTGTGTGGATTTTGTCCCATTCTTTGAAAAAGAACTTAAAAAAAAAAAAATCTCCAGTCCTTTGTTCTTGATAATTTAAAAATAACATTTGTACCAAGCGGACAGACCTGATCTATAACTCTTGTCTGATAAATTTTGATCTTTAGAAATAATAATGCGCAGCAGATTCTGTTAAAGGAATAGTTCACCCAAAAAGTAAATACGCACCATATTTCAGGGGTTTTTTCTTTAATGTATCCTGGCTCTTCCTCCATAACCTATGAGTCTTCAGGGTTATCACATGAAATCGATCAGCTTTAGAGGACATGCGATAACCCCAGAAGTGACATAGGAGCAAGTATTTTTTTTAACTCACACCATCGTCCATAACCTTTTTCTTTATTGTGGAAATTATGATTGCAAATTTCAGTGAAATTCCATTTTATTTTATTTCCTGTCACAAAAAGGACTGCATCTTATACTATTTAGGTAAAGTTGCATTTTTAAATAAATTATAATGATTTTTCTAAAATAAACGTCAATGAATCTCATCTCAATATATTGATATTTAGGCCTATACTCTTTTTTAATTCAGACTTTACATTTAAACTTCAACATTTCTGAGATGCATTTCACCTTTTGGAGCAGCCAAAAGTAAGAGACAAAGAGAGATATTATTTTTATATGTACATTTTATTAAATAAAAACATTTTAAACATCATCATCCATTTAAATGAAATGCTTTTGTACAATTATAATAGCAATAAACTAGGAGATTATTTCACAAATACTAGCTTAAACCTTCTTAATGAAATTATACAGTGTACTTCAAATGCATACATTTCAATAAATCATTTACCTTTAAAACACATGTTATATTAAGAGCTAAATACTGCTAGAAACTTGGCACCCTGCTTTGGCCATATGACTAAGTATGTGCTACTTCAGGTCACAGGTCTGCTAGACGAAGGCTACTGATCCTGATGTGGAGGGCTTGAGGTGGCCACTGTCTTCACAATGAACCCAGTAGTTGGAATCAGTTCACACAAATCCAAAGCTTCCTGATACATACACACATACATACGTAAATACACACGCAAACAACAACAACAACCAATGTTATAATAAAATAGTAGTAAAATAAAATACTAATAAAATGCTTTTTGTTTGTTTGTTTCTGAAGGGTACAGTAATCGTGGTAGCAGACTTACCATCAGTCAGCTGGAAACCAAAGGGCTCTGCAACAAAGTGTGGTTTGGGATCAGCTGGCTCTGGATTCGGCTCCGAGTTCTCTTGTAGAGGCACAAATGGCTCAACTCTGGTCCCGCGGCAGCAGCAGAAGGAGGGCCACTTTAAGGGCTTCCGTGCTTTCTTAAAGACTGAAGAAATCCCTTTCTTCATCCTTTTCCTCAAACCGGGTGTTTTTCTAAAAATCATTCAAAAGACTGAATCATTTGCATATGCCAGTGCACTGTGCTGGTATTTACTATCTACACAAATGTCCCAGGTTTTACTGTACTTTCGTTCTTACCTGTGCTGTTCTCCACAGAAGGCGCCTCTCCGTCACTCGGCTCCTTCAGGCTCATGGAAGACTCTGTTGCGTACGTGTTCTCACGATCAGAACATGCGCACTCTTCTCTAGCAGGGCCACTCTGCCGAGACCAACTTCGTTCCTCACTGCTAATGCTTAACAGGTCCAGGCTATTGTCACGTCCTCCTTCAAAGGGGTTGTTGGCACTGTCAAAGCTCCATTCACCCAGCCTAGGATCCGCAAGACGTGCTGAATCTGCACCGTCTAGATCTGTGTCATTAGACGGAGGCGTGAACGCGGCTCTGTCAGTGTTTCACAACTGAGCGAAGGGCGCTTCATAGCATTCCATGTCCTCTTGAAGAATGAACAGATCCTGTTCTTCACTTTCTTCCTTAGACTGACATGGTTTTCTAAAACGAAAACGAAGAAGCATTCACTTGGACTTTACATTTAATAAATATGTCCCGTGAGTATTACATTCATTGGTCTAAAATTGCTTCTATGCAAAATATACAACCATGTAAAGGAATCTTAAATATGAGACAGAGACTTGGGAACTTTATACTCTATAGTGCTTCTAGATACTTCTTATACTGTAGTGCAGGTCCACATTTCAGTGTTACCTGTACTGCTGTCCACAGAGTCTGCAGGTGACACTCCTATAGATGTAGACTCGACAGAAGACACTTCTTGGTCACTATAGAAATCCATGCTTTCTGAAGGCCCTGCTGCTTCTAGAGCCTTGTAGGATGTATGGAGGGATGTTCTGGACATCGGAGGACTGCGGGACGATTTGGCTGCTGACGCTCAGCAATCCCAAACTATCATTGCATCCTCTGTCCTGCATGAACATGCGGCTGCAGCTCATTTTTATACAATGCATGATGTCAAAGCATGCCTCTTGAGTCCGATTCAAAGCTGACCACGCTCGCCTCAGTTTCATCTTCAGATGTGGCACTGCTAAGACTAGACTCCTCTGTGTAATCATCAATGGATCCTAGATTAGACACATCCAGCCTGTTGAGAAGTTCCAACTCAGCGGAGAATGTGTCGCTTCTGGACCTGTGAGGGTCGTCAGGGACATTTTCACTGTCGGATGATGTAAATGACATGATGTCCGTAGAACAGTCAAAAACACAATCTCTGTAGATCGTGAAAAGACTTTGAATAGCTACTTATTGTAGATTACAGTCCAATGTAAGTCGCTTTGAGATAACGCATCAACCAAACGCATAAACAAATGCAAACTTTCTCTCGTTGTCTAGCACCGAAGCGCTGTGACGTATTGGAATGTCGGTGAAACAAGCTGAAATTCAAATAATGCGAGTTTTAAAACAGCGCTTTATTACGCCCTTTAAATAAAGATACATTTCAATAGACTTTCGCATTTTATTTTCATACATGAGTGTGTCTTTGTAACGCCCTGGAAAAAGCAGGGGAAAATAACCCCGATGCTTCTCGTTGAAAACTTTTACTCGTACGAGTAACTCTCGCGATGTCACAACACTTCCTCAGCAGGCTCTGAGTCGCGTGAAGAAGTTCTCGCGATACTCCCCGCAAAGGTATATTACCACACCCAATCAATTGCTCCCAGAAGAATGGATGCTTTCACTTGGCAATCGCTGCCCAATCAAACCGGCACCTACACTATTATTTCCCCGACGCTCTCACACACACCCGAAAGAGCCACCTGTGTTACATAAACTACTGAATGGAATGAAATATATATCAAACCAAACCAAATATATTTCCATTTGAACAGAACCGTTACCGTGGCAAACTTGGTCCATTTTAGACCCATACCATGTAAAATGAACAAGCCCCCAAATACTATTTGATACTACACAGTAGATGGCGATAATGCTCTATTAAGAAAGCAATCTTCCAATCAGCTCAAAGTAGAAAGTTTTCTCAGCCGCTGGATGTCGCTGTACGAGCAGGTCTGCGTGTGAATATCAGCCGAAGAAAAAAAGACAACAATGGCGGCGACCTGCTCGTGGAAGTTAGACAAAGAAACGGGGCAGGATGCGCTTATCGGTAAGTTTAGAATATCCAAAAACATAGATAGATAGATAGATAGATAGACGAAATACAAATTGTGGCCTTATTCGTTTATGGTAATGTATATTTCTTATACTTCATATATGTGTTTAACACACCCACGTGTGTAGAAAACACCAAGTAAAAATAAGTGGAATTCAATTGTAAATGTTACCACGTTATAAAATTATTATAATTATTTTTCTTTTATTCATAACAAAAGCATTGAAATGTACAGGCAGTGTACATTTCATGATCAATGTACACTGCCTGTGCAGAAAAAAAAAAAAAAAAAAAGTCACACACACACACACACACACACACACACACACACACACTTATATTTCTTTGGACTGTCTTTAGCTTTGATTGTTCTGATAAGCTTCTGCAATGTCGTAACATTTATTCCCATCCAGAGTTGCATACATTTTTCGCCAAGATTATATATTGATGACGGGAGAGTTGAACTGTTCACATAGTCTTCTAGAGTACATCCCAAAGATTCTCATCGGAGTTGAAGTATGGACTCTGCGGTGGCCAATCCATGTGTGAAAAATCACATCTAATGCTCTCTGAACCTTTCTTTTTTTACAATTTGAAAAGGAAATGTTGCTGATTTTATTAATTATATTTAGTTGTCTATTTATGTTGTTTGGTTATGGGCTAGGTTCTTTGGGGATGATTTAGCGTTTCTTTTTTGTCTGGTTTATCTTTTTGATTTGATTTCTTTTGTTGAATGTAAAGTGTTGTTGATTTCCCTCTTAATTTGTAACGGGCCCATCTTTCTCTTTATAAGCTGTCGTGGTGTCCATTTTGGTGGCTTTTTTTGTTTGTTTGTTGTTGTTGGTCTGTCTCTGTCTGCCTGGTTTGTTTTTGTAAAGGTACTTTTTTTGAGTTTAATTAAAGTTCTTTCTTTTTTTCTGGTGACTGCTGGTGTTTCTCGTCTTTGACTTCTCGGGCCCTCACATTCAATAATAGCTTTTCTGCTGCCATCTAGTGGTCAGTTGTGAACCATAACAAGCATTTAACGTGACTGAAGGAGTACTTCGATTAGCATGAGCAACTTTTTCACTTAATGACCAGGAGTGCAATGTTAACATAATGCGAAACATATTTTCACCTGCAGAGTGAATGAGCAGTGGAAGGTTTTTTTATTCTGCGGGTCAGTCTGTAGAAGTCCAGATAACCTCTCCGTCTCACTGTGCCAGATAGGTTATCTGGACTTCTACAGACTGACAAATCTATCATATATAAAAACCATCACCCAGAGTGCAACTTTTCCCAGTAGGATCGCAGTCTTGGAGTCGATGCCCTGCAGTGCACTCAGTAGTGTGCTCATCAGATATCCAGCAAAATACTGTGATTACAATGCACAAAACCACATAAACTACCTGCAAACCAGAAACCGAGTAATCACACAAAAAGAACACTAGTGTACTTGTGTAATGGGTGTGTGCTAGTGTTCATGCACAAACGTTTTTCAATATTAAAAAATGCTCATGTACTTTTCCTTTAAGTACAATGCCAACTGTCTACAGCTTTACTCGCATGTAAAAATGAGATGACACTCACTGCCCAATGAGTGGGTAATTTCTGAAACTCTCTCTTTATCACGGACTCGAGTGCATCTTGCCATCTTCCAGTATTTCACTTTTTCAGTTCCAAAAGGTACATTAATTACAATCTTTAATTTTCCACAAAGGTGTGATCTGTGTGTGGATTTTGTCCCATTCTTTGAAAAAATCTCCAGTCCTTTGTTCTTGATAATTTAAAAATAACATTTGTACCAAGCGGACAGACCTGATCTATAACTCTTGTCTGATAAATTTTGATCTTTAGAAATAATAATGCGCAGCAGATTCTATTAAAGGAATAGTTCACCCAAAAAGTAAATACGCACCATATTTCAGGGTTTTTTTTCTTTAATGTATCCTGGCTCTTCCTCATAACCTATGAGTCTTCACATACATGCAATCAAAGCAAGGTCACATTCAGAAGGCTTCAAGTTATACACTAATTCTTGTTTCGTGTGCAGCTAAAGATGTTTCTTGAAGACGACCCAGATGGGACTCGAACCCACAATCCTCAGCTCCGAAAGCTGATGCCTTATCCATTAGGCCACTGGGCCCTTTAGGTCTCTTATCCCAAGTGCATTCACAGATAGCAAGATGTAAGCTAAACTGGAAAAGCTTTAAGAAAACGGCCAGTTCGAAGCTAATTATCTGTCGCATTCAGGTAAACATTTACCCTTTAAGCATCACAACGCTCTGTTCTTTGCTAAGTCCTGTGTACATTTGTTATGACTATTTTGCAACTATCAGCTTATCACTATAGATTTGTTTTGTGCACCCAACTGAAACTCAAAGAACAGCCTCAAAGATGACCAAGATGGGCTTCAAACCTACAGGTTTCATCTCTGAAGGCTTATCTGTCGGGACACTAGGATTTGGTGGCCCTTGCATTCACAGACAATTTGATGTCATCAAAGCAAAGTCACATTCAGAAGGCTTCAAGTTTTACACTAATTCTTGTTTCGTGTTCTGCAGCTAAAGATGTTTCTTGAAGACGACCCAGGTGGGACTTGAACCCACAATCCTCAGCTCCACTAAAGGCTGATGCCTTATCCATTAGGCCACTGGGCCACTGGGCCCTTTTTGCATTCTCTTTATGTAAGCTAAACTGCCAAAGCTTCAAGAAAACGCCATTTTGAATTGTCTATCGCATGCAAGTAAACTTTCATCCTTTAAGCATCACAACGCTTGGTTCTGTGCTTAGTCCTATGTATATTTGTAATGGCTATATTGTAATTTTGAATTAATCACTATAGATTTTTTCTGGTTCTGCCAACTTAAACTCAATGAACTGCCTCAAATATGACCCAGATGGGACTCGAACCCACAATTCTCAGCTCCGAAGGCTGATGCCTTATCCATTAGGCCACTGGGCCCTTTAGCTGTCTTATCCCAAGTGCATTCACAGATAGCAAGATGTAAGCTAAACTGGAAAAGCTTTAAGGAAACGGCCAGTTCGAAGCTAACTGTCTTTTTCAACCAGCTGAACTTAAGGCTGATGTTCTGCCAACTTAAACTCAAAGAACAGCCTCAAATATGACCCAGATGGGATTCGAGCCCACAATCCTCAGCTCCGAAGGCTGATGACTTATCCATTAGGTCACTGGGCGTTTAATTCTTTTATCCCAAGTGCATTCACAGATAGCAAGATGTAAGCAAAACTGGAAAAGCTGTTGTGCACCCAACCAAAACTCTAAGAACAGCCTCAAAATTGACCAAGATGAGCTTTAAACCTATAGGCCTCAGCACCGAAGACTTATCTGTCAGGCCACTGGGCTTTTGCTGGCCCTTGCATCCAAAGACAGTCTGATGCAATCAAAACTGGAAAAGATTTAAGGTAACATCCAAATTTACCTAATTTACTGGCTTTCCTATTCTTGTGGGGACATTTGATAAATACCAGGCACACACATATACATATATGTACACACACACACATACAAAAGATTATAAACTAATTTTAATAATTAAAACAATTCATTAACTGATGGACAGCAATTTTCTAAGAAGTTTTTAATATTGCTCTATTATTTATTTATTTATTTATTTATTTATTTATTTATTTATTTATTACTACTACTGTAACCCACAATGTACAGAAGGTGGCAGTAATGATCCAAAGGAACTAGTCACCATTACACGTGAAGAAGAAAAAGCCAATCAGCAACTGTTTTCAGATTTGAACGTAAAGCGGTTCATCGCTATTGTCCTCAGTATCGTTTATTGTTTCTTTAATCGAAGACTTCGCGTTTTATGCTTACGTAGCTATTAAGTAATCTTGAGAATCTCTGTCTACATGTTGATAATTTGTTGAGGTAAATTCAACTGTCAACACAATAACGCTTTTGGTTTCTAAGCTATGGGCATGGTAACGTTAATGCGGCTGTTTCCTGTATAGAGGTTTGTGTGTAACCTTATTCAGTCAAGCATTAATGAATTATTTCTCCTTATTTTCAAATGATTTCAAATAACATTTATTCCGAAAGTCTGTTTTTAGTTACTGCAAACCGTCTGATCTGTTAACGTTCAAAATGTGTAACATTAGTTTGAAAACTGTCAGTGAAATGTTCTCGATGGTTTCGTTCAAGTTCATTGTCTCCTCGTGTTTAAGTGCTTTGATTTTTGTGGATCGTGGGTTAATGAACAGTTTTTGCAAATCTCTAGAAAATCTACATCTAAAATAAAACAGGTTGATTTTTATCTATTATTATTATCTATTTTTATCTACTATTATTGTGGTGACACTAGAATAACGCAAACTGAGCTAACAATGAGTAATGTATTTTTACAGCTTCTATTAACCTTTGTAAATGTTGGCTAATGAAAATGTTCATGTTGTTTTACATTGCATTAATTAATGCTAACAGATAAAAGTTACCATATTTGATCTTACTATGTGTTAGCAATTGAATTTAAATTAAAATGAAATAATATTAAATGCTGTAGAAGTGTTAGAAATTGGTTTAAGTTATTGTGTTACTAACATTCATCATAGATACATTCATTAGCCGAGGAATTATATTTGTGCTTTTTTTTTTTTTTGCTCACCTTGCGATTGGTTAGATGGGTCCATTTTTTTTATAGTAATGGTTTAATTCTACTTTGTACTAAAGGTCCAAGATGAGTTCAAGAGGAAAAAATGGGCCAGTGTTTATTAAGACGTACAGTAAAAGAATGCGAAAGGTGGAGCCTTGGTTCTCCCCTGACCTGAAGAAAGCAGCTTTCTCTTTTTCAAGCACTCCCTCATCGGATCAGTCCATATCCGAGATCACACATCCAAAGAAACGGTAAAACATACGCCTATTTATTCATTAACATTGCCGTTTTATATTACAAAACTCTGGTTTAACTTTTCTATAGGCGAACTGTTACAGTGCGTTAGTTTTTTTTTAAATTCCTTTCTCTGTTCTAAGGAGAGCAAGAGAAACGGGCTCTCACACTGCAAAGAGCAAAGGCATGACTGCCATAAGGGAGAAAGAAAGTGATGAGGAAAACTACACGCCGTTCGTACCATCCAGGTCAGGACTGTGGCAAAACAACTCAACAACATTACATAGAACAGATGAACTATCAACACTGTTCTAAATGACTATTTTTCTGCAGAAAAAGGGCAAATGCAAAACCAACAGAAAGGAAAACGGCTATGAGAACTCAAACAACGAAGGCAAAACGGAATAAACAGATAATCGTCTTCAGCAGCAGTGAAAATGAGGAAGACGCCTTGATGAAGAATGAAGTCCTTCTGAAAACATCTCGTGATGAATGTGCTGGGTAAGCTTGATATATATTTTGTTAAAAATATGAAAGTAAGTAGAGTTAGACTCAGCATGAGTGGGTTGTTTTGTACCCCTGTAGTGCAAAGAAAGTATCAGAACCTACCCATTTGGGCAGATTTGTTACACAACGCAAAAGACCACCGGCACCTATCAAAACTAAGAGGATTGTAAGTAACTGAAAGCTAGAGGTACTATATGTAAGAGAATAAATTCATATGGACTGTCATTAAACCTGGGTTCTTGACATACCTGCTTTTTTTCCTATCCTCCTAGTCTGTTGTTCTTCAGCGCACACTAGATTCCTCAGATGATTTCCTTCCTTCACTCTCCAAAAACAAGCGTGTTGCGAACAGAAGGCCATTCGCCATGGATAAAAATGTCTCAAAGAATCACACTGCTCTCATGAACCGCAAACGCTCGCAGCCCCGCGCGGCTCTGGCTGAGGTCTCTTTCAATGATAGCGATGACCAGCAGCTCCCAAGTAAAAGACCCCTGCTATCAAGCACCCCTTCCCTTGTCTGCAAACAGCTCCAAAATTTACCAGACCCCTCCATCAGTGAGATCTCCTCCCTCAGCTTTGATGAAATTCACCAGCCTACAGAAAACAACAACAGCCATCATAATTTGAAGAATGTCAAAGTACGTGATCACACGGCACAGGAGAAGACAAGTCAACAGCTCCCGAACCCTTTTGGCTGTGCCTCACCACGTTCGCACATAAAATCTTTAACAGATGAGTTAAAAGAGAGGTGAGTAATAGTTTTTTATTCACACTAAAAGTGGAAATTCTGTCACGTAATCACTGTCGTTTTGTATCAGTACTGTATTGTAAGCTTGATTACACTACATGACTTTTATAATATAAACAGATTTTAAAACAACGGGTCTCATTCACTAATTGTGTATGTGTTTCGTATTTATACGCACATTTGAACTTCTCACGAAAACTTTCCACCTAATTCACAACGCGCACATGCTCACACTAGCCTTTTCTTAAACTCGTTCTTTTGTTAGTGATTTTGGAGTCTTCTAAATGAGCGCCGCGTGCACAATGTTAGTAATTTGCATAATACACGCCCAAACCAGCTTCATATAAGGGCTTTCCCCGGAGCGGCACTTTTCCAGAGAAAGAAAATTGTGGCATCGAAAATAAAACACAAAGCAAAAGAAATTTAACGATAAATACAATACCTGTCGGTGGTGAAAGCCAGAAAAAAGTTGCTATTTAAAAGTGTAATCCGCTGACGTAAGCTCAATGTCACTCAAACATATCTTTGTACTCTCTAAAGGCACGCTCTCTCTGCATACTTGTGGTATAAGTATAAGTGCATTAAGAATAAATTTTACTAAAAAGGTTTTGATGAATCATTATTTATTCGTGAAAACGTCCGCGCAAACAATTGTGCATACGCATGTTTAGTGAATGAGACCCAATGTGAATCATACACTTACCTACATTATAATAGTCACTGTTTTAAAATGACTATTTTATTAATACCACTTTACGCATTTATAATGTGGAAAGTAGAATTAAAAAAGAATGAGTATATATGTTTAAGCCTTTGAGTGATAGTGTAAAACTGTAAAATGTTTTAGTTGAATGAATTGTTTTAGTGAGATTATTTCTGTTTTGTTTGAAAGGTGTCGCACAGTGGAGGTAACTGTAATGCTCAAAAAAACAGACGCCTCAGACCATCAAAGCTTCATCAGGAAAGGGGAAGAGAAGATTGGCTCTGTGGCAGCAACCGCTCAGAACAGCAAAACCTATGTAACTGTATCATCCAGCTTATCTTCAGTATCCAAATCATCAATCTATGTCTCCTCCTCCAGTTCTCTTTTCACGTCCCCTTTAGCTGGAACAAATGACTCAAACCAGTCACTCATTGGGCGTCTTAAAGCTGAATGTCTGTTATCTTCCCTTACTGTCAGAATTCCACGTCTTGACTTGGGTGCATATCCTTCTGTCTACCATGGGCCAACAAAAGCACCCTGTACCGAGTCCCCATACACCCGTATCGGGGAAAGTCACTCTTCACCTTTTAAGGGGACAGGGAATATTATCCTAAACAGTCCAAAAAATAAGACTCCCAGTAATTCTGAACCAGTTGTTCAACACTTGTCTGGGTCATTCCAATTACCTCCGGACTCTCCACCTGCCTCTGCAGCTCATAGCAAAACACGACCACCTGCTGTGCCTAAAGAACGCACAGGTGCTGGTTCTGGCACCGGTCGTAAGGTTTGCGTGAGTGGACTTAATTCCAGCCGCTGGTCGAAGAGGGGTACTGGAGAATTCAATGGAAAGCGCAAGAAAAAGGAAGGGCGAACAAAGGCTGTATCAGGAGACTTCAGTTCCTGTGGCAGCATGTTGTCTGCTGGAGCAGGGGTCAGTTATCATTGTCAACAATACATTTCTTTTAAAAGTAAAATAAAGTTTTATAAATGTTTGTTAACTTAAAATGGAATGAGTACTTGTATTCTTTTTGTGCAAACATTCAACTATTATAAATCCATTATAATTAAATTATTGTTATATAGTGTAGGCATGTCATGATAGAAGATCCTAAAAGTGAGTGTTTGGCTAAAGAGTTACCCAAGAGTTTCATCTGCTTGGTATTTAATTCTTTCCCTGTAATTATGTAGGAATCAACATGCGGCTGGCTGCATGGCACCAGTGAGGTTGGCCTGGCTGTGACACCTCTCAGAATGGAGCAAATGAATCTATCTTCCATCCTGGCCACTCCTGACACACTCACAACACACTCCTGGGGCCGACTAAAAGCAGCACTGTCCCTGCATAAGAAGAAAACAGGTATGTGTTTAGAGCGGGCTAGATGAAGCCAGTCTTTGATTCATACACCAAACTCCCCAAAGTATGCATATTTAAGAGCTTAATGGACATTTTACACAGAACATGATTGGCGGCTAGCTTTCAGTGCCACCTCTATTTAAATACCTCTCTCCCTTTGAGAACTTGAAAGCATGTAAAATGGCCTTAAGTGCTTGTCACCTTTCCTAAAAGTACCTGTTATGTATAAATTGCTGAATGTTTGTTTGTGTGTGTGTGTGTGTACCACAGCATTTCCCACCCCTCAACGCTTGGTTCAGCCTCACTTGAAGTCTCCAAGCTGCAGGTTTCCAGCTGAAAACAGTCTAGATCTGTTTGGTTCTCCCGTCTGCACACCGTCCAGATTTAAACAGTCATGCATGCTCCGGTCCACCATGAACACCCCCATGGTAAAAACATATTGATTTGTGTTCACTTTTCAAAACTAACAATTGAAAGTATATCCGTAAGACTTATAAACTTTCCTTTATTTATGAGAATAAGACAGGTTAAAAAAACAACAGCAACAGTATATTTATGTATGTATACATAGCACGTACAAATATCTGTTAAAAGTAAGTTAGTGTAATGTCTACAGTAAAATGTAACTGTAATATGAGTAACATGTAATAGAGCATTGTTTTAAAACAAAAAATATTCAGAGTGAGGGTACACTTGCTTACTTGGCTCTATTCTCTTTTTCTTTTATTCCCCATGGTCTTCCTTTATCTGTGGTCTAGATTTCGTATGACGAAGATATAAGTGATGCAGAAAAGGTTTATCAGGAATGTCAGCAAAGCGGCCCGCTTTCCTTCAATGACTGTATCCCTCCAGCTCGCATGAAACACTGCAACAAGATCGGTGAAGGCACATTTGGAGAGGTCTTCTCAACCGTAAATGAGTTCAACGAGACTGTTGCTCTCAAAGTATGTTTACAGTTTAATCGCAAATAGTTTTATTGTAATGTACTGACTACTGTCTGACATATCACATGGCAATTTAATGTAAATATAAGGTATTTAAAATAAATTGTGAATTTATGCATGCATCTGTATATGTAGGAATAGAACTCTGGTCATTTGTTTGGTGACATTTTAAATTACAGTATTATTGTATTAATAATTGTGTAAATGTCATTTCTATAGATCATCCCGGTAGAAGGTACTCAGCAGGTCAATGGTGAACACCAGAAAACATTTGGAGAAATCCTCCATGAAATCATCATATCCAAGTAAGGAAGCCTGGCATAGCTCAGCAAATCTATTGTTAATTGGAATTTAATGGTGTGTAAACATTTAAACGCATCTTAAATGTTCCAACAGAGAGCTGAGCAGCCTTAACACGAAGGAGTTTAACAAGACAGACAGTTTCATTGGGCTCAACAAGTATGCAGTATTTTTTTTCTTAGCTAGCTTAAAAGTATAAAATTTAGTGAATGGAAGTGTGTCTGTGTTATAGTTATAATGTTGAAGAACAGCACACGAAGGAGGTGACTGTAATTTTTTTTTCTATTTTTAATAATCTATTTCTTTACTTTTTAGTCTTCATTGTGTTCGTGGACGCTATCCGGAAGCTCTGCTCAAAGCCTGGGACAAGTTTGACCGCCAGAAGGGCTCTGAAAATGACAGACCTGGTAAGCTAAAAAGCTATTTGTATGCTGTTTAATTGTATTGTGTTATTTAATGTCTATTAATGTATTCATTCTGTTGGCACAGATTTCTTTGATGAAGAGCAGCTGTTTTTAATCCTGGAGTTTGAGTTTGGAGGGAGTGATCTAGAAAACATGAACGGAAAGGTACCTTTGTACACACAATAGCTTTATACAGGGTGCGCTATTCTCCATCGCCCAACATCAGTGACTGACCTGATGCTTTTGTCATTGTATGGTTTAAAAAGTCATTTAGTTACAACAACTTTAAATCTGTTTTAACTTATATGGATTATTTTTAAACTAAGTTTTGTGGAGTGGGCTCTCGATGGAATCTCGGGTTTAATTACAGTTAAGTTCATCCTCCGAATAATTGATTTAAAAATAAATCCCAATTTTTTTGGGTGAACTCTTAAAAAAAATCACCTAAACCTGTTAAATGTGTCCATATACTTTGAAAATATAGTGTATCGTGACAACTTAAGTTTGTTTGTGTGTACCTTTGCAGCTGTCTTCTGTGGTCCAGGCCAAGAGTGTTCTGCATCAAGTGACTGCAGCTTTGGCTGTAGCTGAGCAAGCGCTGTGCTTTGAACACAGGTAATATGTTTACGATGAAATTTAAGTGTCATTATAAATTCATCACGTGCACATGAATTAAAGTGCTCAGTCGCTACGATGGGTTTCTGTTAATTGCAGCGAGTCTATGACGGAAAAGGAAACATGTAGCGTGTTGTTCTTCTTCATGCTGCACACGGCTGCAGCTTTTCACAACATAGTGACGCTCGCATCATTCAAAGTCGGTTATTAGCGGGATTGTGGCTATTGATAATATGTTCTACTCATTCATGCGGGTTCCAACGTAATGCATCACGTTTACACATGCTTTTGAGTCTTGAGAACTCACTCGTGCACCCACAGATCAAGTGATGGCTGCATGATTTAGCTCTTTCAAAGACAATAGTTTCAAATGAAGTAACAGCTGCTGCTCTGGATGCAAACATAGCAGTGTTTCATTCATAAATAAAAAAGTGTGTTTTTGAACAAATCTGGTGTACATCTTTTAATATTTCTGTATTCAAAATTGTATATTTAAAACATTAATCTCCACATTCATTTATGCACATCTGAGCTTCATTAAACATCAGAAAACCTCTGTAGTACAATACATTTTTTTATTAATGCTATTGGCAACTTATTTGTCCTACTCTACTTATTATATTGCTTTAAAGTGAAATTTAGAAAAGCGTAATTTTTTTTGTACATTTTTAATTAAGAGGACAAGCACTCCCAAGTAAAAGGAAAAAAAAGCACGATTCTTAAACTGTATTTGTGACCGATATGGCTGTGGAATGGAACTTGGCCTTTTCTGTGTAAGCTGATGTAAACATTTTGTGCTGACATTTCAGAGATCTTCATTGGGGAAACATCTTGGTGAAGAACATAAAGCACAAGCACAACGAGTTCATTCTGAATGGAACAGAGCATTCCATAGAGACAGGAGGAGTTCACGTCAACGTTATCGACTACTCGCTCTCACGCCTGGAGATAGGTCCGTCTATGACTAAACTATTTATTTATAATAATATTATAAATAGTTTGTTCTTGTGACGTGTCTTCATAGCATTAGTGTCACATCTTATCAGGTTATTAACTATTAGAGATGTACAGTGGTCAATATTTGAAGTGGATCTAAAATGTTTTAGTTGTCCTAAAAGAAACAATACCCGTTCTTGTTATAGAACTTTAAGGAACTTTCTTGATCCACTTCAAATTTTGATTTATGTAGATGTTAGCTTAGATTAAATTAATCTTGCATGCCTTCTTATCACTCATACAATGGTGGAGACATTCCTTGACTTTCTCCACTGCATCTAAAGAAATACATCACAATTTGGATTTTTTAATATCATAAAACATCAACATTGAACCGAATTTTCAGCCATGGTTTGTTTAAATTAATGTTACTTTATATAATGTTTTCTTTTGAATTTTTTTTTTTTTTTTTCAAATATTCAAATGTTTTGGTTAGAATTGAGTTGAAGTGATTTTTACAGCCTGATACAAATGAATAGGAAATGTAAATTTTGAAGTCTTGTTTCTCTCTCTGTCTCTTTTAGATGGGCTGACGGTGTCATGTGATATATCCAATGATGAGGAGTTGTTTATGGGTCAGGGAGATTATCAGTTTGAAATCTACCGTCTAATGAAGAAAGAAAATGAGTATGTGCTTTAGCTCTAGGCAAAACCTCTTTAAAATTCTATCATTCTAAATCAATTGATTCTTATTGTTTTTTTTTGTTTGTTTCAGTAACTGCTGGTCCACCTATAATCCTCATTCCAACGTGTTGTGGCTTCACTACCTGGCTGATAAACTGTTGAGCATGAAATACAAGAGCAAAGCTCAGAGCAACCAGCAGAGGACACTGAAGAGCGCCCTCAAATCATTCCAGTCGGAGATCCTCAATTATCCGTCAGCTACAGAAGCTCTTAGGAACTGCAAATTATTTCAGTGAAACGTTTGTTTTAATTAACACCAATAAATAGACCTGTATATTTCGACTGAACTGTCCAGGGCAAATACAGTGTTGTAAAATTCTGTAAAAAGATGTTAAAAACAAATAAAGAAAATGTGCAATCATGCAATTTAAAAAACAAAAATATGTAATTTATTGATATACATTAATTATATTGAGATAGTTACAGTTTTGGCATAGTATGACAAAACCAGCTGTTCTTGCATTCTCATTTGTTTATTAAGAAAAGTCTCAGCATTCCACACCACATTTCCAGCGATCCATACCTGGCAGTTCATTTTTTTTTAAAATATAAATTAATAGTTGTCCATGTTGGATTTGCTGTAGACCTGTTCATTTTTTGTTTGTTTGATCATCCTTGTGCTGGAGGCATAATGTGCAAGGATAGACCACAACATGGATGGAAGAAGCCTCAGCACAGGACCATTCTCTACTTTTTGCTCTTTGATACGACCACCCACTGTATGACCTTTAATGTCCTGTTGTCCTTTATCGTTCTGATGAGTTCTTCTTGGTTCAATGCATAATCTCTTCATCTTTGTAACGTTTTAAGACATTGGGCCTGTGTGCTGCTGTTCGGTCAACAGGATAAAAGTGAGATGCATCCTGTAGAAAAGCTTATTTGGTGTTAGCTTGCAGTTGAGTGTAATTATGCAGAAAAAGGAGACTTTGGTGAGCTTGTTCTCAAAATGTTGGGGCAGATAGGGACGAAGGTTTGTGGGACCTCAGAAAGAGAAGTATTTGGTGAACCACTCCTGTTTTTGAGGGTCTTGTCCATCAGGCCCTGTTTCAATAACCCTCTGCTCAGCTGGAGTCCTGCAACGTAAGTATAGATTAATAAATCTAAATAAGATAAATCAGTGGAGGCAATGTAAATATGTCAGCTTGAGAATTTTTAACACTAAATCACCTTTTTTTTATTGTGTTTTTAAATCAAATATGGATTTCTTTTTTAATACCAAGGCACCTTATTTAATGTAAATGTGGGCAGATTTTTCACTTCAGTATTCAAGGCTTGAAGGTGTCAGCTTCTAATTATAGTGTATGCTGTTGTATACTGTATATTTTTAGACTTTACCTTTGGGAACATGTTACTTTACTTTGTAAATGTCCAGCACTTATACTTTGATTGTACAAATAATCTATATATATATATATATGCATTTTGTTTCAATGTTAATATTAGTTTGATTTAAGTAGTGTTTGTAGGTGGTTAACAATTTGTTTTAAATAGTTATTAGGATGCTGATTGTCACACAGGCTTAAGAAACCTTAACTGCATTTAAAAATTTGTGAGCAATTCTGGAGCATGTTTTACAATATGAGATGATTTATCTCAAAACAAAAAAAAAGAATAGAACCTTTAAAAAACATAGAATCTTTAAAAAAAAAAAAAAAAAAAAAAAGGCTCTAGGAGAATTCAGGACTGGCTGCTATGTGTGTGATTACCTGATGTGCTGGTTGTAGTTGATTTTAAGCTGCGGCTGATGTCGCACTTCTTGTGAAGGTGGGCGGCTCTGTCTGATAGAGGCTCTGTGTTCAGAATGAGGGGAGGTGGGTGTGTGTGTCCTTGTTAGGGTGGTCCCTCGCCCGCACTGTTCCACACTGCTTCGCTCCATAACTGGTGAGCACTTGGGCTTAGGTGACCCCCCATCGTACGAGCAGAGGTTTGGGATGCTAGTTTCCTCAACCCCTTTTTTCTATAAGCAGAAGGCCAATTATAAGCTTCAATAAACACGTTCTTTCAGTTACTGTATAATACTAGATGAATGGAATGGGATTTGAAAAGTGTGTGAATGTGCGCTACCTTCATAGTAGGTGTGAGGGTCCCTGCTTGCGTCCTAGAGTCATAAGGCTTCAGTATTTCATCGCTGCACAGAGTTGGATGCTGGGATAGCTGGTGGAGGTCCTCCTGAAATAGAAAGACAAATGATGTGATGAGACAGAAGGGTACTAGCACCCCGCGTCTATTACTTGTCTGTGTATGTGCGTGTCTAACCACTAGACTTTTGATGAGTTGGTCTCTCTCACTGAGCTTGTCCTGCAGTTTAGCAATTGTGTGCAGGTCTTCTACTCTTCTCTTTCCCCTTTCTTCCCTTTCTCTCAACCTAAAAAACACATGGAGCAGACACACAAATATCAATACAACATTAGGTAGTTAAATATTTCACATGAACTGTTTTAGTAATAACTAAAAAAATAAAATAATTTACAAAAAAAATTAAGCCTTTATTTTCATGTTTTGATTTTATTCTTGAAATCTTTTTTTATTTTAATATGGCACAAAAAAACCCACTGTTGAACTTTCATTACTCATATAATCAGTCATTCTAATATAGATAATATTAATCATTTTAATTTTCAAACCTTGTATGTGTATTAGTCCTGTATTTTTCAAATGAGTAATTATGAGTTGGCCAATATATTTAATAAATTAGCATTGCGATGTGTGGAATTTTGTGGAAATCTGAAGGAAATCCTAGTCCGAAGCCATCACCATATATTGGTTGGGTTAATTCTGTATGTATGTGTGGTTTGCGTTTTGCATTATTGATGTGGGAGGAGTAGGTACTCTGTTTCCAAGGCAACTATGCGGGCCTGTAGTCGTGTTTGGGCGGTGCTGAAGTCTGATATTATGGTCTGGATCTCCATTCTGTGCTCTCTCTTCACGCTCTCCATGTTATTCCTGTGATCTGACCCAACCGCTTCACCCGCCTCATCACGTTCCTCAGAGAAACTGCACATCAGACACAATACATCAATATCACACATGTATTTTCTGCTTTGTTCTCAGGCCTATAGCAGATATCAGATTTACTCAGCCTTAAACGTCACATAAAAACACTGTGGTTGGTCCCTTTGTGCTAAGACATTCTGTTTAATACCACTTTTTCACCTAAATCGATTCTGGAGGAGAAAGATCTGAAAACTCTCATAATTGGCAAAGTGAACAATGTTATTATAGTATATTTTCTACCTACAACTTAAATTTACAATCCTACTAGTTGAAAACAGATTTAAAAGCTATTGTAATTTAATTTGTTCTTCATGTCATCACAAGACTAGTTATATAACATATTCGACCCTGGAGCACAAAACCAGTCGTAAGTAGGAGGGGTAGATTTATAGCAATAGCCCAAAAAACAAAAATGCTTTGTATTTGTCCAAATTTTCCTATTTTCTTTTATGCCAAAAATCATATTACGTAAAGATCATGTAAATTTTCTAACATAAATATATTACAAATTATTTTTGATTCGAAATATGCATTGCTAAGAATTTTATTTGGACGGCTTTAAAGGCAATTTTTTTTTTTTTTTTTGTACCCTTAGATTCCAGATTTTCAAATAGTTGTATATCAAACACTGTCCTATCCTAACAAAACATACATCAATGGAAAGCTTATTTATTCAGTTTTCATATGATGTATAAATCTTCATTTTGAAAAAATGTACCCTCATAATTGGTTTTGTGGTACAGGGTCACATATAAAAAATACAACTGTCTTCAGTCAATTCAATCTTGACCTTTAATTAAATAAACTTGAATAAATGAAAATGATTTTAGATACTAAAATAATAAACATATCGACAAGATCAATTAAACATGTATTTTCTGCATCCTGTAGCTATTAATGTTCAGAAACCTTTTCTTGATGGACAAGTTAGTGTTTCTGGTCTGACACCAGCAGGTTTAAAGAGTCAGCTCACTCATTAAAAAAATCTTTCATCAGTTAAAACCTGAATTTCCTATGAACTGAGTGATTTAGTGCAAGTGTTCTGAAGAAACCTTAGCTTTATATGATGATCCGATTCAATTAAGACTTTTATTGACATAAACGCTGATCAATGCATATACAAAGCTCAAACGGAAATAGAAAATTGCTAAGATTTAATTAAAATGTCCAGTTGTGTTTCTAAGATACACTTCTTATGGATTTGGCATGACATGAGGGTAAATAATTAGGTGAACTATCCCTTTAAGGAGCCAATGCAGAGAAGTGGAAACATGTAACAGTTTCAAATGGGCCTCTTGTCAGTAAATAATGGGCTTAAGTAAGCAGTTTTACCAGAATAAGCAGCAATGTGGACTTAGCAGTCAGTCTTGCCACTGGCGCCTCGGCGAGTGTGCTTGTGGTCATCTTGTTACTGACCTCCTGTCTCTGTGCGCGTTTGAGGTCATCTTGTTGCTGACCCTTCATGTGTGATTGTGCTTATTTTGGTACTGACCTCTTGTGTTTATGTTTATGGTCATCTTGTTCTTCTCTCTGTGCGATGACTGCACTCATGCGTTCTTTCAGGTCTTCGTTCTCTCTCTTTAGCTCCTGAACCTCGCTGCTCTTCTCATCCAGCTGTCTCTCTAGTGACTGTAAGCGGTTTTGCTGCTTCAGATCCTGAGGAAGAGACAAACAGAGAGAGAGAGACGCGGGGTGATGAGCCCCCTTGAGGCGGTGTAAGTATATGTGTGTGTGTCTGTGTGGTCTGTATGTGTACCTGCTGCAGGGCCATCATTTGTGTGTGTGTGTGTATTTCGTTCTGAAGGTCCTCGATCTGCTGCATGTGTCTCTGGGTGACCTGTCTCACCCATTCAGTGTGCTGCTGGGTCAGCTCTGCCTTCTGCTTGTCTACACACACACACACACACACACACACAGTTGGAAAACACATTAGATCAGACAAGCCGTATACGCCATCTTGCTGTACTTTAATCAGTGACAGTAGATGGCACTCTTGTGCAAATTGCAATGCGTAATCATCAACTCGTTTTTAGGAACAAGGGTTTTTTTGTATACCTTACTCATTATGACAGATAATGACAGTACTTACAATTAGCATCAATATTCTAATAAGCCGTATTTCTACATAACACACCAATCAGCATATTACGAATAAACCTATTAATAAACAAACCCTGCTATTCTCGACTGTCTGCCTTTTGAATATTGTTACGCTCCATTTTTGTCTTTTAATTAAAATTCATTCGTATTCATATCCCTAACTATAGAAGATGAGGCTGAAGGATAAATGGGAAAATGTAGGCCAGTAACCTTTTTAAAATAATGAGTTATATTGATTCATTTTAATGTCGGTATAAAAACTAAAAACAAAAAAAAAAACAATTGTAACTAATTTAAACTGAAATGCCATGCCAATTCTAATGGGTTGCTGATTAGCTTTATTTAGTTATAGTGCACAATATTGAGCAGTGTTATTTTGTTACATTTGCTAATGTGACTTGTGTTAGATAATATGCACTGCCATAGGTTTTAGTGATCCTCAACTTTCGGACCCCGTCACTTAAGGCCCCCCATCGTCCACAACAATATTTTAAGACCAACCAACATACTTCCGGTATTTCTAAACTGACAAATCAGCTTATTATATATTTCATGTAATATATATTTTTTAGAATTAAAATGATTAAAATAAATAAAGTCCAATAATTGTATGTTGTTCGTGGTTTACACTCATATCTAAATATCACACATTAAAATTCCTTCATATAGCTTACAGACACATACTTTAGCCAATTTTAAACCTTGTTTTGTCTTATTAGGCAGTAATGTTGTACAATTATTTAAAATAAGTAGTGTGACAAGGCCCCCAGCCTTATCTAGGGAAGATTGTTTGTGCCCTTTTTATAAGTTTTTATTACATTATCTTTAAGTAAGTGTTACATCAAGAACTATGGTGTGTGATGGTTACCGAGCTGTAGTTTGTGCTGCGTGAGCAAGCGTTGTCTTTCTGACTGAAGTTCTTCATTGGCTTGTGCTTCCAGGGCCTGAAGAGCGCGCTGGTGATTTAACCTTTCCACACGCAACAGCTCCTCCTCTCGCTCACGCCACCCCCGCTTTTCCCTCTCCCCTTCCCTCTCTCCCGTAGCCTTTCCATCCTCCTCGTCCTCGTCTTCCTCTTTTACCACCTACAGGACAACACAAAGTCGTTAAAATCAAGAGTTCTTTCCACAGTTTTGCCATCATCTCAATGGTTTCCGTCCACACAGTCAGTGGGATCCACAACAGCACTGGACCCCAATTTCTTTAATTATATGGATGAAGCATTTTTCAAAATATCTTCTTTTCTGTTCCAAATGAATGAAGAAATACTCAAAGGTTTGGAATAGCATGGTACATGATGACGAATGATCCCTTTAGCAGTTGTCTCAGTTTAATTGTTATTTATTATTAACGCTTATTCATTAGTTATGATAAATATATTCATCATGAGAAACGGTTTGATCTCCTGACAGCCCTAGTGTATACGCACTTGTAACTGCTGCCTCATCAGTCTTTCTTTCTCTTGAATGGTGGAGTGAAGCTGAGATCTGAGTGTGCTGTTCATATCTCTTGTCTTTTGGATCTCCTGCTTCATTCGGTCCATTTCTCCATTACCGTACCGTCTCTCTCTCTCTCCTTCCATCTTCTCAGAGAGCGCTCTCCTCTCCTCCAACTACACACAGAGACAGAAAAATAATGCTGATAGCCTGAACAGTGTGTATGATGGGTCTGAGGAAACTGCCTGAGTGTGTTACCTGTGTCTGCAGTTCTTCTACTCGGTGTTGCCACTGCTGGTTCATCTTTCTGATCTCTTCCTCTCTTTCTCTCTTCAGTTCCACGATCTGATCCGAGAACTGCTTCTCAAACTGTAGCCTACACACATATATTTGCATTTAAATTGATAAAATTGCACTCTATGTTCATTTCAAACGTTATTAGAAACTAGGTATGTCAAAGCTAACACATTATCACGACTGACAAATATACATACATACATACGTATATATATATATATACATACGTGTATATATATATATATATATATATATATATATATATATATATATATATATATATACAACGATTTAGTTGTGGTTCTCAATTTAACCGACTAATATGTGTTGTATCCCTTTGTTTGTATTGTCTTTAATTGCCACAGCTGCTGATTGCCGAGTATCAGCACGGCTCTGGTTCAGCATCTGGTTTGGCATTCTTTTTTTTTTTATTGTGCTAGGACGTCTATAAAGGGAGTGAAATTATTGAATACATTTTATTAAATTACTGCAGATTAGCCAGGTAAGTGCATTGTGTGCTGTTGCAGAAAAAAAATTAAAACTAAATGCATAAATTTTAGAAAAAAAAAATGGTTCAAACATTTGTGGTCAGTAAAATCTTTTTAAAAAACTTATAATTTTATTATTTTATTATTTTGGTAACACTTTACAATAAAGTGTCATTTTTTTAACATTAGTTAATGTGTTAACTAACATGAACAACACATTTATTACTGTAGTTATTCACCTTTTTAACATTAGTTCATAAAAATTCAACTAGTCATTGCTGTTTCATGTTAGATGACAGTGTATTAACTAATGTTAACAAACACAGCTTGTGATTTTATTGAAGCATTAATAAATGCTGAAAATGAAGTAAAATGAAGTTCATTATTTCATGTTAACTAATGAACCTTATTGTAAACTGTAAATACCCCGTTGTTTGATCTTCACGTTTAATGAATCCTGAAAAAAATGTTCCCTGAGCACAAACTATGTCAACATTTATAATAATAAAATGTTTTTCTTGAGAACAATCAAAATCTTAGAACGACTCCTAAGAGACCGTGTGACACTGAGCACTGAAGTAATGGCCACTACCAGCACAACAATACATTTCTTTGACAAATTAAAATATTGCGAAATATTGTTGCAAACTTTAAATGTCAGCCTTGGTGAGCATAAGAAACGCTGAAAAACATTTTTTATTTGAATCAACAGAGAGCCGTATTAGACACACGTAATGTGAGTGAATTTCTCTTTCTGTCTCTTCAAGTTTCGTTCTGACACACCTGATTCTTTCCTCTATGCCATGGTTGGACTGTTGTAGAATGTCCCTCTCTTGTTGTAGAGCAGAAATCTCTGCCTGTAACACTTCCTTCTGTGCATTAAACTCCTCCTGTGGGAGACATAAAAAGAAAGAAGGACAAGGATGGATAGATTCATGGAACCATGGATTAGGAAGAAAGAAAAAAAAAGTAGATGGGTTGCTAGGTGAATATTAACGTCTTTCTTTCCTCTGGGCGGCACAGATCTGCTGAGATCAGCAGAACCTAGTGCTGCCATAAGGGAATTGCAGATCTGCGTGTGCTTGTGAGTGTGTGTGATAGAGCTGCACAGTAATGGAAAGGGACATCACTGACACTTTGTCCACATGTCAAATGGAAGCGTGTGTTGAGCAAAAAGGAGCGAGAACCTGTATTTGCTGCATACTGCTGTGTGTGTTTTCCAGTTCTTCTCTCACTCGTACACACTCCGGGCCACATGCTGACTGCCTCTCCACCTTTGCGTACTCCTGCTCTCTCTCTTTTGCCCTTTCCTTCTCCTCTTCTCTTTCTCTCTCCAGGGTCTGAATCACCCCCTCCAATTTCGCCATCTGCAAGCCAATAAAACTTTGATCAGCATAGACCTTAAGAGCATGTGGAATCCACTCAAGTGTGATATAATTTATGTGGGCCATACAAAGAAAATTATATTCTGCTATAGTATAGAGTCTTTATAATAAAGCAACCCGAAGTTACGGTTCTTTCTCAAGGGGAAATAATACAGGGATTGATATAGTGTGTCTGAATCTATTCTCTAAATCGATCAGTATGAGCAATTTTTTTACTACTCTCAGTTACCAGTAAATGTTATTTATAACTGTAATGTTGTGACCCATTAATGAAGACATTTTTTTTTACTGTTTTCAAGTTCTAATTTGTTATCGTCTTTATTATCATTCAAATGTTTTTGGACTGAAACATTTTTGAATACATGTATTTCTTTAATCAATATTTACATTTCAAATAAAGGTTATATTCATCAAAGCTGTGAATAGATCAACAGTGAGAATAATAAGAAAGATATTAAAAAAGTTATTTTAAAATCTAATAATATTTCAGAATATTATTGTCTTTAATGTATTTATGATCATATCACAAAAAATGTTTGCATAATATGTGTGTGTATTGCATATATTTACTATGCATATATAAATACACACACACACACACACAGCTTATTTTGTGGAAAAATATTTAAATGCATATATTTCTATTTATATAATTTATATAATATATAAATATATTTAATATATAAAATTAAATTTTTCTTAAATATATTGGCCCTACATGCATGTGTGTATATTTGTATATATATATATATATATATATATATATATATATATATATATATATATATATATATATATATATACACAGTACACACACATATATTTTGGGTTTGATGATTTGGATGTGAAGTGTAATTCATAATTTCTATTCTAAATATAGTTTTAAACAAAACAATTGCTCATGAGGATATTTTATTATCACATTAATGTCAGCAATTCAGCAGTACTTTCACACTATGCGTTCTTCGTTCTCAAAGTTCTGCTACAGTGACACCATGGTGCACAGCAAGAATTAGATTACCTGCCTTTCAGTCCTGTTAATTTACTCACACGGTTACCGTTTCTGAAACGGCTTTCAGATTTCATAAATCATTCTCCAGGTGCTATTTAATCCATCTGCAGTTTTTTTGCAGTTGTTTGGAAGCACACATCAAATGGCGTATTTATTAAGCTAAATCTAAAAATGCATGACATCCTATAAACGCCTTAGCAGATGAGCTTTAATATATAATTTTAGTTCTTTTTGGGTGTAGCTGCATGCAAACCTGAGAGCCGTGTTTGAAACACTTGGAAACAAACGAGTCTGTCAACCCTAGAATTAGATTTTTCAAGAATTGCCCCTAGTGGGTTTTTAACCTACAACCTTTTGTGCACCAACCTAGATCATTAAACACTAGGATACGACCACAATCCATATATTTAACTTGACTTAGAACAAATAGTCTTCTGATAAAAGCAGAAACCGATGCTTGCTTCTTCACTGCAACAAAGCACTAAAACAACAATAGTCTTCCTAGCTATCACTTATTAAGCACTATTTCGTTATCATAACCCAGTTCCAAGCCTGCTGGCATATTAGATGAAGCATTAGATGAAGGCCTGTGCCTTGGGCGCTACAAATGTTCTTTTTGTTTTCTCATTTATCATGGTCATGTGGAGAGCTCTGGGCCTCTCAGTCTGTCTCTGTGTATTTAAGCAGAAGGACTGAGCATGTTTCCTTCGCCTGAGCTTCAAACCAATTTGAAAAAGCTTGATATGTATATAGTTCAAGTTATTTGTGGTGACCTGATTCATTAGTAGGTCAATAATGTTAAGCAAACATATGCACTTTTAAGAGGAAAGCCAAAGGACAAATGTTGGGGTATTCTTTGCAGTAATTTACCTCTCTGTTGGACAGCTGTAGTTGGTTGCGTAGCTCCTCCCTCTCTGTTTCTAAAGTCTTTCTCTCTTCTTCTCCGGTGTTCAGCTGCTCCTCAATCTGTATTCAAACCAATATCATAATACTAGCATCTCTTTATTTCAACAACAATATCAAATAATACATCGTATCTTTTTAATACTTTTTAGCTAGTTACTCTGTAAATTGTTCTAAAGAAGGCATATCTTTGCAGCTGTTTTTTCCCCCTTGCCTTATATTTATTTGTGTTTTTTCCTTTGTCTTTTATTGCATTTAAGGTATACACTGTTCTCAGTTCAAACATTCCATGGCAAATAAAATCAGTGTCACAGCATTCAGGCACTATTGTCTGAGCTACAGAAACACGTTCTAGTAGCAAAATATTAATTAAATATTAAATACTATCCTTTCAATTCTAACTTTTAAAAAAACTTTTAACATAAGTTGTATCGACTACTTTGATTTAGTGTTTTTTGGAGTTTGAAAGTCCTTGGCTTCTTACACGGCATAAATGATGCTTTATTTTTGGGTCAACTAAACATTTAAATAGTCCGTTTTTAGCTCCTGTACCTTTAAGACTTTTTATGCGACTGACTTGTTATGATATGATGGCTAATCTCCGCATGTTCGTAAGGGTGGGCCAAGTTTCTGAATGCCGAATATGCGTCATATGTTAATGTGATTCTGATTTCAGAATGACCCATTTTTGCAGCTTAGTTTCCATAATTGGTCTGAATGGACTTGCATACTAGATTTGCATTGTGAATAATAATGTGTGTATATATACACACAACACAAAGAAAATTATTTTTATTTTCCCCAGTAACAATAAAGCCACACTAATTTAAATGGTTAAACGTACAGATTATACTGACTATGTATTCTGACTATTATATTAACTTTTGACTTTTAAATACTCCCAAATGACATCCAATCAGAAAATCTGTCTCACTGGTACAGTAACAAGAGTAAATGAGAAGATACAAAGCGAGTGTTTCTGCAAGTTCGCGGTTGAAGTCTGTCGTACCTGCTGCGTCTTCTTCTTCTCTGTGTCCAGCATTGCGTGCGCTTGCCTCAGTTCGCTGGCATGTTTGCGTATCACTTCTTCTAGTGCTTTCCGTAGCTGCTCTTTCAGCCTTACTTTCTCTTCCTCCATCTTCTGCTGAACCTGTTTCTTCTCTTCTTCCAGCTCCTGTCTGTCATGTTTTCTCTCGCTATCCACCTCCTGCTGAAGGCGTCTGATCTCCTCAGTGTGAGCTCGCTGCAGCTCCAGACGCATAGAGGATAGAGTATCTGCATGCTAAAACACGCACACACACACACGACTCTTAATGATATAAAACTGTAATCCTGTAGTTTCAAAAGAATGACACTACGCTTTTTAAGCCTCTGGTGTGTCAGTTGTGATGTTTTATGTTCTGAGGGCTTTGTCCAGCTTTTCAAAGAACATTTCAAGATGTGTTTTACTCATCTGTATATGTGTGTGTCTAAGACGGCAGGCCTCATTTGGGACGTGATTTCAGCAACAGCATTTCACCATGCAGTTGATGCAGTGTTCTTGTGTGTTTAAAAAAAGTAGTGCGTTGTACAGTTCTTGCCACAATTCTCTGCGATTAATGTTAGGCACTGTAAAAGGTTTCTTTCATTGGGTTATCAGTACATATTTATCAGTATTATCAGGATTGGTTGATGTTGCACTGTATATGCTCATTTATCCTATTTTTACTTTTACGTTTTGCTGTCATCTAATGCTGCTTAATAAGCCACAGTCATTTTTATAATGTATTATTTTATTTGTGATACTTAAATTTACTTGTAGTATTTGAATAACAATTTTCTTTTCTTTTATTTAAACTAAAACTATTATGTTGTAAATATGTTAATTATTACAGTATGTATTAAATTATTACAGTATGTATTAATATTTTGAATGAGCTTTTATTGAAGCTTTTAGTTTTCATTTTAATTTTAGCTTAAAGGTCATTGCAATCTGAGTCTACAGATGCAAAAATGCAAAAATATTGAACCTGATCTGAATTTTTTTTTTTTAATCACAGACGAAAGTTGTGTCAACGTGATTGACACAACTTGAGGTCGTATTTATTTTTTAATGTGCAAAAGATTCAGACTCAGGTGTGCAATGACCTTAACATTTATTAATTAAATGTGATGTGCCTTTGTCATATTATTTGTTTTTTAACTATTTTTGGTTTCTGTTTTGTCATCTTTTTGCAGCTAGTTGACAAGGTTTTTTCATTTTTGTTTCAGTTCATGTTTTTCGTATAATATTTATATTTCAAATATTTCGGCTTTTCAACTACCTACGATTATTTTCCACTTTTTGCCACTTCTTATACGACCCTAACTAAGGGCTAAAATAAAATCATGAGTTTCCCATTGCAATTACAACATTGTGATGCTGTTCATGTGCATTCAACTTATAAACACAATCCTTCATACGTGACTTGAATGGCTTGCCTGTTTAAGCATGCGAGCGTGGTCATTGGATCGGCCACTGTTCTGAAGCTCCAGCTCTTTGTTTCTAATGTTGAGACGACTGAGTTGAGACCTTAGCTCTTCCACTTCAGCAGAGACCCTCACCTGAGATGAACTCTGGCTCATTAACTCTTCTGCAGAAATGAGAATAATGATAATTAGATCAAAGGAAGCAGAACAATCAGTGAACAAGCTGGCGATCTCAAGCGTCATATGACAAAAGCAATAACTTTAATCAACAGTAAACGACAATTGCCGACAGTGAACTGTCAACTTACTGCTAAATGGCAGCATTAGTAGTATATGTAATTAAATATTTGTATTTAATGTTAAATTACTATCTAAAAAAGTAATCATGTCACGTAATGCTATGTTTAAATTCTGTAAAAAGTCATTTTCCTACCCTCGGAGCAATTTAAGCTCAAAGTACCACAATTATGTTTTAGCTTTGTTTCCTGAGAAACAAGACAAATGTAGCGCAATGGAACGGAACAAAATGCTCACATCTCCAGACACATTTTTCAAATTTGAACTGTTTTGAACTTGACAGTGAAAGCAGGGCACTTATGCTGGGAGACTGAAAAAAGAGATGTGACGCAAAAGGCAAAGATTTCCATCTGACACATGTCTGCATGGACCAACAATTATAGAAATAGTACTGACAAAACACTGAAAATACGTCTTTTGTGAATGGCCCCTGAATCTACATTGGACAGATGACCGTGTGTGGACTGTAGGTTTCTGTTCAGCGATATGTAACGTACGGATATATTTATTTTTAAAGCAACTTTTTATTTTGTCCATTTAATTATTTACTAGACTCTCTTAGATTTTTTTCCTGAAATACTGACGCAATTAGTTTGATTAATTATTTAGCATGCGTGATTAATTTGATTGACAAACATAACTACACAACAAAGCCTTCACTGATATACGCACCTGACTTGCTCTGTAGCTCATTCTCTTGCAGTAATAATCGTTCTTTGGCTACAGCTAACTCCTCCTCTGCCTTCTTTGCCACAGCTTCAGCCTCGGCCACCCGGTGACGTCCATCCTCCAGCTGCTCCTCCAGGTCCTGTAAAAGAAATACATGAATAAGCATAAGTATTACAATTGATTATACTTATGCAGGGTATACGCTACACAATTTTCAATGCCGTCAGATAGGCTCCTTTCAGCGGTTTGCACATTACATGGCGGATCAGTCACTGAGGGTCACATTTGACACGATATTTTGCCTTGTGTAAAAAATGCATGCACAAGAAGTGATACAGGGATGTAAGACTATGACTCCTCCCCCTGAAATTTCCCTCTGCCCTTTATCTTGCTCGCTCATCGGCTGTAGGTTGTCGGGGACGATATTTCCGGTCAAAAAACATTGTAAGTCACAGACAGGTCAAGATATTCAGCCTGCTTCGTATCAGCACTTCTCTCAGATCATGTCTTTAATTCACATTATCACTCACGTTATATTGTGGGCTTTTGTCCATGATCAACGGCCTAAAATTGAGGATTACTGAAAACACAGTATTTTACACCTGCAATGAAAGAAGCACTAAATCCTTTTTTTAATCTTCTTAACTGCTAGTTTCTTATTTTTTTCTACCATAAGAATAAAATTAAGAATATTTTTTTCCTATTTTGTATTTCTTAAGGATGTTTTTGGAATTTTTTCTTTGCAATTTCTTTAGATTGCCAATGCCATGCAATCAAAAAACACCAAAGCCTGTTTCCTAAGAAAAAATTGCTCTTAAGACATTCTCAAGAGTTTTTAAATAATTGCACTATTGCAATATTATGAACCTAAAATGTCTTTACGTTTTGCTTATGAGGTTTTTCGTGAGACTACCATAGGAGCAGTAAACAACTACCCTGGATACTCTAAAAACCACCATTGTTTGTTTAATGCCATTCTAGCTTCTATTGCTATTTTAATGGCGCAACCTATTATACATACATGTTTTAATGATTTTTTTTGTGCTAACGAATCCAGAAATGTATTTTAGCACCACGCTATAAACTCTTAGATACCCCACAGAAACTGCTGAAACAACCTGACAACCACCTCACATATTCTTAAGAAAGCAAAAAACCTAGTTGTCCGTTATTCTGCTGGATTATTCAGCAATGAACAACCAAAACGACAATCTGTCAGGCCTATAAAGCCCAAGATGACTTTAATCAGTCAATTCTGGCCGCCCCATAAGCACTTTGAGCCCACAAACCTTTGATTACATCACAACAGCTGCTCTGAGTTTGCAGATCTGAGGTGCCTCTGATTAATTTTCTGTGAAGGATGTCGTGCCAAAGCAGAGAGGGTGTTACTCATCTCACTCTGTGCCTGGCATTTTTAGGCACATCTAATGCGCATTAGCCGCGGTGTATGTAAAAAGCTGCATCAGAGACAGCGGAGTCAATGTTGCATGCCTAGCAACTCATACCGATTTAATCACTTGGCTTCATCCTGTTCTAAATACTAAGTGTAACGACTTACTTTTGTGTCCCACTTATCTTTAGAAGCCTATGTTATTTTTATTTTCTGCAGGTTCTGTGCAGACTTTGCTGTAGAAAAACTGATTACAGATCTGTGGGGTATTGTCACAGATTGTTTAAGTTGGGTATGCCATCTGTTTCTGCAGAGCCGTGTGTGTCTGAGTGATGGTAATTGTGGGTGTTTGTCTGATCCCTCTAATCTCTGTCTCAATTAGATTCGGAAGTGTCAGTCACAGCAGTAATTACTGCCCCCTTCCACTGAGACGAACACCCCGCTGAAAGGTCAGTTACACATGGTCAGTCATGTGAATTTATGTGAACTGTCTTGTAAAGCGATACTGTTTTGTGTGTACACAATGAATGTTTTGTTTTTGATATTCGCCACATCTTCATGAATTAGGTCTGGGAATCACAATTGTCAGTTTTTCCATTTTCCATGATATAAATGTAAGACGAGCTTGTGTTTGAAAATTTTACAATATACATTATATAACTTTTATGAAAAAATAAGAAACACTTTGTTCGATTTTGGACCCTGTTAGACGCTCGTGTGTACCTCTACTCTCTCCTGAAGTTTGCTGCAGTGTCTGTTGCTCTCATTCAACCTCTGTTCTTGAACGTCCAAGTCCGTCTCTGCTTTTCTCAGCCTCTGCTGAAGCGTTGCATTCTGGGACTTGCGGTTTTCTTGCTCTCTCTGGTGCCACTGATGGATGTGTTCGTTGAGACTCTTTTGTAGTGTCTTCTCAGCTGCCTTTTGCTCCTCCCTCCTCTCTTCTTCCATCTCCTTCATTTTCTTCTTCCACTCCTCCTCATCTCTCTTCCATTCCTTCTCTCCTCTCTCTTTCTCCTCCCTCAGAGCCTGTAGCTCCTTTCTTACCGTTTTCAACCTCTCTTCACACTCCTCCTCTACTCTTTGTCTTTCCTGTGACTCTCGATTCTTCTCGTCCATCTCTCTCTTCCTCTCCTCCTCCACTCTATGCATCTTCTCCTCCTCCTCTCGCTTCCTCTCTTCATCTCTGGTTCTACGTAGCTCTTGGCACTCGTTCTCCAAGCGCTTGTTTTCTTCCTGTGTTTGTTGCAGTAATTTGTATTGGTTGTCTCTATCTGTCTGCAGGTTGTGGAAGTCTCTGCGCAGATCTGATGTCTCTTGGGTTAACATGGCTATGCGCTCCGCATACTCTATTTCAGCCCTCTGTCCCCGCTCCTCCACCTGAAACAGATACACATCCACACAGCCTAAGATAATGAAGTGATTCTCTCTGTGTTGCGTTAAATATGCTTATAATGAGTCCATTTACAGAATACGTGTGTATGTGTGACCGTTTTTGTTTTTACTTCCTCTACGGTGGCCTGCAGCTCTAGAAGGCGTGTCCTCAGAATTGATGCCGACTCCTCCTCTTCTTCATCTTGACCTGTGGTTGGCTGGAGGCTGCCCTGCGTCTCCGTAGCAACACGGCGTAGCGACTGCAGAGTTGCCTCTTGCTCCTCATTCTTAGTGTTTAAAGAATAGATCACCTATACATAAAACATACACATAGATAAATAAAACACTGTTATAATGGCAAGACAAGTATTACAATCCACGTGTATATGTTCATTTCATGCCCTTAAAATATGCTCCAAATAATGCACAAAATGTTCTTTATAGTGAAAAAGGTTTCTTCGGATTATGAAATGTTCTTCTGAACTAGAAAAAATGGTTCACTGAAAGATTCTTTGGGGAAACAAAAAATGGTTCTTTTGTTGCTGTGAAAACAGCCTCTTGGAACCTTTATTCGTAAGAGTGCAGTTCCAGGCCTACAGCGCTAAACAGTCTTGTTTTCGCTGATGAAATCTTTCACCTCTCTGATTGAATCAGTCATACACCCACAGTCTGCAGTCATTGAGCTGCAGTTTATCTAGTACATGTGTGTCTGTTTACGCTCTGCAGATGTCTGTGTTAACCTTCTATGAGTGCTTGCACTTGGTTGTGCACAGCTGTTCGACTCTGTTTGGCATTTTCACATTGGTGTCCCCTGGCATTTTTCAAGCATTAGAGGCACTAATCCCAAGTTGTTGTTGTTAGAATGGTTATATGATTTACTTCGGTATATACTGTATATACACATTCTATATATACTTCATAATACATGCATATATACAGGTGCATCTAAAAAACTTATATTGTTAAGAAGTTCTTCTTTTGTAACATTTCAAAAAGTTAAATTTCATATATTCTAAATTCATTACATGTAAAGTAAAACATTTCTAACATTTTTTTGTTGTTGTTGTTGTTTTGTTTTAATTTTGATGATTAGAGCTTACGGCTCATGAAAGTTAAAAATCCAATATATCAAAATATTACAATATTTACATTTGATTTTTACTAAATGACCATCCCTAACTTATAAATTAAAACCACTATAATGTGGAAAACTGCTGACTTGGCAGTGGTAGAAAAGACAATTACTGACACCCTCCATAGTCACATAAGGTCATCACTGAAAGAGGTGGGTGTTCACAGAGTGATTTTGGCACCTGTCCAAACTGCCCAAAACACTTCCAAGTGAATGCTAACCATGATATCACCGTGCTTGATTGGCCAGCCAACATGCCTGGCCTGAACCCCATGTAGAATCTACGGGATATTTTCAAGAGAAAGATGAGAAACAGTCGATCGAATGACAGAGACGAGCTGAAGGCTCAATAGTGCCTCAGCCGAGCCGCAGACCGATCATTTCTATGACTCACTGATGCTGGAGTTTGGGCTAAAGGAGTCCCGACCAAGCATTGAGGGCAGAAATTAACATGCTTTGAAAAACCTTTCTGTCGTACCATTTTTTTATTGATTGATCATAGGAAATATTCTAACATTTTGAGATACTGGAATTTTGTACATTTATAAGCTGTAACCTCTAATCAGCAAAATCAAAACAAAAAACTTGAAATGTTTTACTTTACATGTAATGAACGTAAACTATATGAAAGTTTCACTTTACACAAAATAAGTTTCTTAACAATGAATGATTGTCTGTGTAACAGTAAAAACCAACATTTGTTCCAAAATCAGTTACCCAGTGGTAGTTTAATTTAGACTAAATTTCAACATTGTTACCCATAGTTTTTCAATTTAACTAAATTTTTTTTTGCCGCAGGTCTGCAATTTTAATTAGTTAATAAGCAGAACTGCATATGTCTTGTGGAAGAACATTGTAGCTGGAGCTACTTCTCTCTGTTTTTGTCTAAGCCGAGTCAGGCAGGTACTCCGCGGCTTTATATGCTGTTTATTTAACAGTTCTTATTAAATGAACAGAAAATAAAATAGCTACTCCTTTCACTAGCCATTTGTCAAAAGCAAAATAAACTATTTAGTACCTCGTTTGTCGTTTCATCATAACACAGTGTAGTCTGTAAATAGCGTTTGTGTATTTGAGTCTGAATGTGTAGGCATATGAGAGAGTCCTAATATTATGTGTCACTTTGGCTATCCATCAGTGTGTCCTACCCACAAGTCCCCATGCCTGGGGTGTCATCAGATTCCCAACGTCTCACTCATCCCTCCAGCGGGTCGTGTGTTACCATGACGCCTGACTGTCTGTCGTTAATCGCCACCGCAGCAGAGCTGGACATTCCGTATGATGAACTGCCAGGAAGTCACTGTCTCCTTCTCTTCACTCACCCGTCTCTCTCTCTCCACCTCTTTTCTGGTCCCCCACAGTGTTTCTGTAAGTTGACCACCTTTTCTCTTTCTCTCTCTCTGTCTGTCCCCTGACGCCCCTTTATAACTTTCACCTTCGGTCTATTTCCTGCCCCTCTCCCTTCAGTCCTTGAACACGAACGCTCATGTTTTACGGTGCACAGAATAAAAGGGAAAGTAATGTCATATATCCGTATGACTGAAATGTCTGCTAGCTTTATATAGAGCGGCCGCACTCATAACTTAACCAGCAGACCGGAATGGACTAGGACAGGGAGAAAATCAGTATAAATGGCCGATTATAGTAATTGATTTTTTGTTTACATAAATTACTCTTTTAAATAGAAAGCGCTGAAATACCTGTCTCTGTCTATCTGTTTGTCCTTGTTTTCATTCTCGGCGAATATGGCACACTGCCTGACTAAGATCCATACTAATGAAATCTGATACATGCTGTCTTGCTTTCCTTCTCCCTCCTTGACAAACACAAATGATAGAAGCATCTGTGTCTGTTTCTCTATCCATTTGTCCGCATTTCAAAAACTGCTTATGACAGCCATTTCTGAGACGGCCAGTGAATTTATGTCTGTGCACTTGCTTGTGTGAAGGCCTGTTTACACCAATAACTCTAGCTCTAAAGATAACTAAAACGATATCTATGTTAGCATCCACTCCAACACATAACCTTCAGTTTTTTCTAAGCATGTGCCAGTTTAAAAGCTGTTTAAAGTTAAATAGATTTGGTTTTTACGTTTATCAGCTGGAAAAATTCCTGAAAGCAGTTCAAAAAATTTCAATCGTTTCATATATTTAAAATGATTATTGAAAGCTTAAAGCTTACAGTTAGTCATCGTTATTATCATTACCTTACCTTACCATTATGCCTGCCTAATGTTTGCAGCCTAGCCAGGCTTTTCACATTTTCTGGCCAAGAACTCCCCAAGTGGCCATCTGATACGTAAAATGACCAACCACTGTTTGTTTTGTTTTATCTGATGTAGATGAACGGTTGCACAGGAAACGACTGTTAATTAATGGAAACGTGTGCAGACTTTGAGATAACAGTTTCTGTTCACCTAAAAGGAAGAAACACGTTTTATTACTTCTACTGTAATGTGCATCCAGCAAAACAGCTAAAAACTGCTTTCAAAGATTCTAAGCAACAAACATCACACATCCAGTGATTAGTTATTCCTCACAAGTGTTCATAATTTCAACCTGGTACCTTTTAAATATCTGCCGGTTTTATAAAGAGATGGAGAGTTAGGTTGCGGTCACTCGAAGCAAACAATTCTTTCTCGAAAGCATTGATAGCCAGCTCAGATACAGTCGCAAACTCAGATTCTTCCCTTACAAACGTATAGTTCAGCAAGTCACTATTTTCCAAAATCAGTTCTTTGGTTGGAATGTTTTTCATGATGGTTGCGACCATGATACTAAAGTTTAAACAGCTGTGACTGATAATTTCTCAAATGATGTAACAGTAAACAGCCTAACAGTAACAGTGCCGTAAAACACACCACCGATTGGACCTTCAAGTTTTTTTAGTGCATTTTAGTGTCATGCCACCCATGGCATTCCCATCATGCTCTTATATAAATAGTAGACTGAAGTAGATCAAATCTCCTATGCTCCTGATTGGTAAAAATAGCGTGGCTTGGTGTTTAGCATTACTAAGCGTCACAAAGCTGAGCCGAATGTAGAAAGGGTATGACTCACACATCTGTTCTAATAGACACCCACAAACACACAGCTAAAGATAACTATTAGGAGTATGTTTACATGATGATAGAGAGAGGGATTCCACGCAGCTGTGACATTCAAGCTCACAGGCATACTCTAACATACACACTCCTGCATCCATATGCATACACACGCACAGCATGGCAGGTTTGAATTTCGAGCCCTGACCTATTTTGTTTAGTAACAGTGCTGCCATTTCGATGTTCCTAACCCCAGTGGACCTTAGTCAGGGCAGACGCCATATTTTGAAATTTTACAAAAATATAAATTAGGCTTTTGAGGGGCGTACAAAAAAGGCCGTGCGTTAGCTTGCATTGTTGCATACCTCTGCGTCAAAAAGAAATAAATAAACGCTTTGCAAAAATCAATTCCACGTGAAAAAAAAAAAGTCCACAAAAAAGGCTTACAGGCCACAGCCTTGTTTTCACTCTCAGTAAATATGGCATCTTCTCTAAGGTCCATGCTAATAAAACCTGATACACACTCTCTCACTTCCCTTCTCCCACCTTAACAGATCCAAACGACTGTGTGTGCATTAGCCATTAATAGTGTACATTAAAGCGTTTAACCCCTGTTTTCACACTTCAAAACTGGCCAAGAGCAAGAGGGTCATCATTCATTTTTCACACAGCGACAGATAAAGTTATCGCTATTGATTTTATCATACATCATCAAAGTGCAGATTAACACAAAAACACATAATTCAAACTAAAACTCCAGACGCTGACAGTAAAGGTAAGTTTGTGTAAATGTGTCCTGTCTAGTGTGTGGGCCATAAGTTGTTTGGTCTTTTGGTATTTTAATGTTTTTTGAAGCATTGTAAATTTTGTATATTTAGGTGCTCTATTCCGGGGCCATATAGAGAATACACGATTTTAAGCCTTACTTTAACCGATATCCTTCTTTTATAGTCCTAATAAAGATGACCAACAATTATAAGGGTTTAAAAACCGGCCCATGTATGGATTAGCCATTAATAGTGAGTAAATAATACAGCCCTTAACCCTAACGTTTTTATAGCCGTTCTTTGTTGCTGGCAAAAAAAAGGACAATCATTTTTCAGGCAGTGTGAGATAGAATAATTGCTATCGATTTTATCATACATCATCAAGCTGCAGTTTAACAAAACTGCGTCATTCAAACTGAAACTCTAAAGTCCAGAGGTTGACAATACAAAGGGAGGTTTCTGTAAACATGCTTGCATCTAGGACGTTATGATTCATCAATAAACTGTTTAATTTTGTTCACATACATTCAACTGAATGTGCTGTCAAACGCATTGTTTGGTCACTTGGTACTTTAGCATGTGCTTTGCATGCAAAGTGACTCAGTATTAATTGCCTAAATTTATAGTCCTAAATATAAATAAATATTAAATTATAAAAATACAAAATCTTACTAAAGATGTCAGATACCTAGAAATAGCACTATAACACCCATCTATATAAATATTGCCTGGATGACGGTAGCTTTTAACGCTTAACACTATTGCACTAATACAGTATGGTCTAACAAACATAATTCCAGTGAGCAATTTTTTTTTGGAACCAACACAAAACTGAAACAAACGTGGCTCAATTGAACTACAACGTAGAAGAGAACTGTCTTTTGCCAAACTGAACCAGTCGGTGGGGTTTACCTCATCCATGCTACGAGCTTCTAGGGGTCATAACAACCGCATGCTGCTTGTCTGTGAAGGGGTGGTTCTCACACGCATATCTACACCTGATAATAGATAACCGCACTTTTCCGTTTGCCAGCGATCAGAGTAAGATCGTTTAAGATGAGCCATTTGCAGCGTGAACTTCAGTAGCTCGTCCCCAACTACATAAACTCCACGAAAACGCATCTGCAACCAAACAACATCTATTGAAATCGTGACCGGTCTTGGATTACCCTCTGCCTGTTCTGCATCACCTGTAATGATGGAAAGACAGTGAAGCGTCGCCAAGTGCAATAAAACCCTGTTGCACTCCATGAAAAAACGTCAGGCAGCATTAAATACTGATCATTTATATGTATAATTTTTACTGACAAAATATATATATATATATATATATATATATATATATATATATATATATATATATATATATATATATATATATACATATATACATTTATTATTTGCTGTCTTAAACTGTACCTTTAAGTTCATCTAAATGATTTATCGTAAAATATGCGCAGTAGGTAGCAAAATTGTTTGCATATATATATATACGCGGTTGTGTGAACGGTTATCTAGGAAAAAGATGATTCAGATAAAGAGTATTAAATTACGCTCTTACCTTTGTCAGCTGCGCTATTTTCTTGCACATTTTCGTGTGCATTTGATAATCGTACAGTTCCTGCTCTACGTTCACACCGCTGGGGATATCCGCAATAGCGGTCCCGTTACATGCACCGCTGCCGCCGGGGGGTTGGTTCATCTTTCCGGAGCTGGAAGCCATAATAACCCGCTACAGCACGCTGATCAATCACAAACTGGGCTGCGCAACACCCTGGTTGCCTCTACGTGATCCTGAAGGTAGAGTCCTTACGACAGCCGAGAGCATTGTGCATGCTGCAGCGACCGGCGAACACTCTCCCGCTCCGCCGTGAAGCTGCCTCCGGTGAGCGCGCGGCGCACGAGATAATGCCATCGGCGCTCCGCCGCCCCGCGGGACACGACTCACTGACGGCATGTGCCCCCAGCCCGGACACCTGTCTCTCACCCGGGGCGTGACTACGGTCTTACATTACGAGTCACGGGTCACACTGCGGTGTAATCGTGGCCCCTCCCACGAACGCCAACACGCCCAAGAGCATAACAAACATAAGCTCGCGCAATTTACACAGCCGCGGTTTCCTGCTGAAACGCGGACGTTATAACTTTGTGTTTAAAAATGTACATCGTGTGTTTGTCATGAACACAACCACAAAGAACGTAAAATTTAAAGGTAGAAAACGGTACGCTGTCTCAAATAAACGTGACGGGTGAAAGGGTGGTTTCGTTATAACCAAGTTATATGCATAGTAACATACATAATGGTAATCGGAAAATGCATATGGGCGTTGATATAGTGTCAATATTCATACTTATTCGCGCCATTCTACCGGATTTGAAATACCTAGAATCTGTCTACCTTCTCAGGATTCCATGTCAGTAAAATAATAATAATAATAAAAAAATTCTATCTATCTATTCATTTATTTATTAATTCTTTCTCATGTGTTTGTAATTACAGGATAAGATTTGATTTGATTTGTATATTTTAAACTCATTAATACAATTTAACACACACACACACATACATATATATTATATGCATATATATATACTATATACTGAGATATACACAAAACCACGTCGTGAGATTTGAAATATATATATATATATATATATATACTATATATATATATATAACGCTGATTTTATATTAAGCCTCTGAGACGACACAAAACCACATCGGAGGATGAAGCTTCACGTAGATTTGAACGCAATTTTATTCTGAACGCCCCCTGGAGGATAACCCACGTATTTGACAAATTCAAGAGGCAACCTCGCATTGGCCAGGGCTGGTTATGATTGACAGACAGAAGAGGAAGGAGGCGGGTCTAAGTTGCTCTCGCGAGAGGACATTTTGAAAAGTGGCGCTTTCGCCGTTATTCAACGTAGGAGAGTGAAAAGCGATTTGCTGCAGGTACGAATCGAATTAAAGTCTGTTTCACCAAACATCTTGGTTATAAACTAAGTATTTCACACGGTTACTAACAAGGATGAATGTATTGAAAAAATTTTATTTGTTAAAATGATAATTATGAGTTATTTCGTTATGTTTTTTTGGATTGATGCTAACTATCGGGGCTAACAGTTGATCGAATTGCTCAGTTTATACACACAAACAAAACTCGATTTCACAGAGGGAGTTTGAATTTTAACAGTATTTAATTTTTTTTCATTATTGGGTCGTATCTTCTAGGTCATTTAATGAATAACTCTTTATTTAGATCATTAAAAGTGTCCGATGGGACGAGGAAAGATCAGGTAATGATTCTGTCGTGAGTTAACTCTATTTGGCGTCTGCTGTGACTAATTAACTTTAACCTGTGAAATGTGTTATTAACAGCTAACGCTAAAACAACTAAAAACAAAATGTTCAAGCAGGTGTTCTTATACGTGTTCCATTTGGGAATCTGTCTGAAATCGTTGGGTGTTTTGGTTTGGTAAACGCATCCAGTGTAACCCATGCACACCAGTAGGCTGGCATGTAATTCGTATTTGTGTTTTAGTAACATCAACATGTCTGGAGACAGTGATCTGGAGATTGAAGAGGCTTTCCGGCGAGCACAGAAAGCTCATAACAACAAGGCCAAACTCGTTGCCAGTTTGAAGAACAGATATAGTAAGGTAACGTTACAGGACATGTACACTTAATGATACACTAGTGTTCAAAATTGTGTTTTTTTTTTTAATATGTACATTTAATAAATCAAATATTACACATAGTACCACAACAATTTGTATTTTAAACTACTTTTGTAATTTCTGAAATTAAACCCTTTGAGCATTGCATACCAAAAATTCACGTTTGCCCTCATAAAAATAAAAAAACAGATAATTGAAATAATGTTTCACAGTTTAGGTTTTTTTACTGTAGGTGTATATGCTTCTTCCCGACATTGCTGTGTTAATACATTGAATAACTGAGGATCTATTTTAATTCTGTTCTGTGTGTAGTTGGAAGATAAGACTGAATTCCATGAGGAGTTCATCCGCTGCCTGAAGTATGTCATGATCGTTTACACCCGGGAGCCAGCCGTGGAGAATGTCATTGATTTTGTCACAAAGTTTGCTGCTAGTTTCGAAACTCCTGTTAATGAGGATGCTGAAGAGGAGGAAGACGAGAATGAGTTTTTGAACTTCCTGTTCAACTTCCTGTTAGAGGTAGCGTCACAAATGCATGCATTTAGCCTGAGAAAAAGTGTACTTAAGAGCACGTCTCATCATAGCGCTACTTGTTTACATAAGATTTCTTATCATTATCTCTCTTCTTTTTTTTTTTTCTCCCTCAGTCTCACGGTGCGAACAGCCATGCGGTGCGGTTTCGTGTTTGTCAGCTGGTCAATAAGTTGCTGGGCAGTCTGAGTGAGAACGCTCAGATTGATGACGATCTGTGTGATAGAATCCATGAGGCCATGCTGGTCAGAGTCACAGACAAATATCCTAATGTCAGGATTCAGGCAGCACTGGCCATGGCCAGACTCCAGGACCCCAGTAACTCAGACTGCCCCACCATTAAAGGTGCTTTACTTGAACCCATTCTAAATTGAGCTACAGCCCATACTTAACTTCTTCATTATTGATCCATGATTCCTCAAGCAATATTAAAAGGTAAAAATGATAAAAACTGATTTAATTTTGTGTTTTTAGCTTATGTTCTGCTTTTGGAAAACGACTCAAACCCTGAGGTTCGGCGGGCTGTGCTGTCTTGCATCGCTCCCTCGGTCACTACACTTCCTAAGATCTACAAGCGTACCCGGGATGTCAAAGAGAAAGTCAGGAAACTTGCTTATCAGGTAAAATTGTCAAAACAAATAAAAACCAGACTAACCTGCTGTTAAAGTTAAGGATTACAGAATTGACAGAATTAAAAGCCTGTCATTTACTCTCGTCTAAATAGTTTCGTCTTTTGAATGGTATTTTACATTAAGTTCAGATGTAATGTGTGTTTGTTTGTTCCTGAATGCGTGTTAGGTGCTGGCAGAGAAGGTGCATATTCGAGCACTGAGCATTGCTCAGAGAGTCAGTCTGTTGCATGAAGGGCTCAGTGACTCTGCAGGTAAGGAAGTACAGTGTTTGTAGATCAAACTGTCAAAGAACAACAAGGTCTCTCGAATCTATCCATGATCAAGTTGTTTACAAGCTGATGACTTTAAAGATTAGACTGAAACACCGTTATGTCTTCCATTTCAAATACCTTTTATTGTGATTGTAAAACATATTAGACAAGACATGTTTAATAGAAATATTTGGAAAAGAATCATCTGAATGCATCTTAGACTTTTTGTGTGTTGTTAAAGGAATAGTTCATCCAAAAATGCAAATTACGTCATATTTTACTCACCCCCAATCCATTTTAGGTGTATATGACTCTCTTCCTTTAGACAAACGCAGTCAATTAAAAAAAAAAAAAAAAAAAAGATCCTGGCTTGGTAATGCTGGTGGATAGCAGTCATGATTTTGAAGCTCAGTAAATTGGTTATATCTGCAAGTAATGCGTCGAAAATTAACCTATATGCCGTAATTTATATTTTTGAGTAAACTATATAACTTCTTGTATAGTTCTGTAAATTGCTCTTCTGTTGCTCTGTGCTTGCCAAGAAAGAGACATATTGCTGACATGACTGTTAAAGTCAATAAAACACATCATGTCTATTTCCCTCAGACTCAGTGAAGGAGGTCGTCAAGACCCATTTGCTGCCTGCTTGGCTTCGTTTGCTGCAGGGAGATGTTTTGCAGTTGCTGCACAGGCTGGATGTGGAGAACTGTGCAGAAACTGCAGTTACTACCTTACATGCCTTCTTTTCCATGGCAACCAGCCCGGATGACCTCCTGCAGAATGGTGTCAGGCTGGATGAGAGGTCAGTTACTTGAACTCAAACGCTGCAAAAAGCGTAATTCAGTGACTGCAGCTTTGTGGCATAAATCAAATTAGATAACTTGCCTTTTGTGTATTCATTTGGAACTTGAAAAAAGTTTTATGGAAATACAATATGAAGATGTTAATATTTGGGGGCTTATTTCTTAATTCTTTGCTCTCAGCTATCAGTAGAAGCATTGTATTACATACATTCTAGGATTTTTTAAATCCATTCAGCCGATCTCCGGTGCTGACGATAGCACTTTTACCATAGATCATTCAATCTGATTAGACGAGAAGCAGAGTTTAGATATTCTTCCTATTTAAAACTTGGCTCTTCTGTAGTTACATTGTGTGCTAAGTTCAACAAAATGACATGCTGTTTTTTAGGCTGAAATGAAAGTTTGCTGCCGTATCGTAGCCGGCACAGTAGGGCTTAGTATACGATGTAACTGGGGTGTTCTGTATATGTCTCTCTTTACAGGAAATTAATTTCTGCGGACTCCCTAACATGTGAAAATGTGTTGTACTGGAGAGCGCTGTGTGAGTTTGTCAAGAGTAAAGGAAATGAGGGTGAGGAATTACTGGAGCAGTTACTCCCTGAGGCAGCCATCTTTGCTGAGTATCTGTATAGGTGATTACATTCTTTTCTTTTATGTTTCTTGTAACCTTTTTAAATGAGAATTTCAAAAGGTTACTTTGAAATCGGTTTAATGTTATACATTCACAAATGAAAACTCCACTGAATGAGGAAGTCTCTTTGTTTCAGTTATCTTAAAAGCATTACTCAGCTGTCTGAAGAGCAGAAAGCTGATATGACGCAGCTTGAAATGGCGATGACCCAAGAGTTTGTTGGACAGCAGTTGATTATGCTAGTCGGGTGTCTGGAGACTTCTGAAGAAGGCGGCAGGTCTGAGTTATCAATATGTCTCTATGAAATAACTGCATTTTACATTTACAACGTTAAAGTTTTAATTTTCCCATGAACTGCGGTAGGAAGCGCATGTTGGCAGTGCTGCAGGAAATTCTTGTGATGCCCAACACACCCACCCCTCTGATTGGTCTGCTAGTGGAGAAACTGATTGGACTTCTGCGAGATGATGCACAGAAAATTCAGATGGTCAGTCTTTGTGAGAATCAGACTCTTGAGGGGAAAAAAAATCACCTTGAGATTGTATTAGTGTATTCCTCAGATAAAGCATGTGTTTTCTTTGGCTGTGTCTGCATCAGTGGTTCCCAACTCAAGTTCTGTGGAATCATTTCTATACTTATTCTTTATGTTTTGCTTATTTAACACATCTGATTCAGATCTTCAGCTCTTTCAGAGGGAGCTCTATGAACATATCAGTACATATGAAGTTTCAAACAATTTAAATAAACACTTTTGGTACTCAGTTGGGCCTTTAATGCACGCAACAAGATTAATCACAACAGGATTTTCCTCAATCAAAGATGGTTGAGGAAAAAGTTGTACTTGGTTGATTATGTAAATGTGGCCTTTGAGATCTGCTCATTAATGCGGAAATGTTGCTCTACAGCAATTTGCTGACGGTTTTTGTGTGTGTATGGTTATATTTTAATCAGGTTGCGGAAATAATCTCTGATGTGAGAGAGCCCATTTTGCCCGTCTCTGAACCTGTGGATGAGAATGAGAAACGCAGAAAACAAGTCAGAGTGAGTGACAGTTCATATACCATTGGTGCTTCAGGACATTAGATTGGCCTCAAAAAAAAAAAAGTATCTTTTTTATTTAAATTTTTTTTTATAGCTGGCAGAGGTGCGAGTACAGATAATGGAGGCGAAGCAGACTCTAGAAGAATGCATCAGCTGTCAGGACTTCAGTCGCGCAGCTGAGCTGAAAGACACCATCTCTCAGCTTGAGGAGCTCAAGAACCAGCTCGCTCTGGAAGCTTCACAGCCTGCTGACAGTATCAAGGAGCAGCGTGTGGAGAAGGTACATCTCATTTAAATCCAAACACTCTCATGCATAAAGTTTTCAACTGTGATATTCTATTTTAAATGGTAACAGCGTTTCACTGTAATGCTGTTTTATATGTATGAGTATGAGGCTTTCAAAAAACATGGATAAATGGATTCGCTTATTTGTTTATTTTCAGACCAATTAATCATTTTTGTTCACTATGACCTGGTATCAGTGTTGTAAATGAATATATTCATTACAAGATGGCGGTGAAATGCTCTTTAAAGGTGCTGTATGTAGGATTGCATTATAGCCCTGAATGTCAGGCTGTGTTTTGGTTTGTGAAACCCGCCCGCTGCCAGTTCACCCAATCGTGTTTCGGAACCCAAGGTTGCCAGGTTTGTCATTTTAGTCATGGCAAACAAAGGGGTCTGAGTGGGAATCTGACAACCTGCGTGTGAGTCAAGTCTGAGTAGGAGGGGCCGGGGGGAAAACGTCTCCAATATTTTGAATTTGGACTACAATACCTAGTTCAACTGTTAATCCTACATAGAGCACCTTTAACTCTTGGCTTTAAGTAATCAATATATATATATACACACACTTTTACAGACATTTCTGAATTTAAATATAGTCCCACTTAATGTAATAATCTTACGTCATGTGTCTTTTCCCCAGAGTGATCCAGAGACCTTGTTGAAGTGTCTGACAATGTGTGCAGAGTTGTTCAAGCAAATGAACATCAAGAGAGGAATCTGCCCTACAATGAACGCTCTGATAGAGTCACTGGTACAATACACAAAAAGCACTCACATCAGTAGCTATGTTGTGGTATAGGACAATCTTTGTCTACAAAGCACTTTTATCAGCCATTTTGGTTACTGAACTCTCAACCCAAAACTAGTGCAATACTTAATTAGAGCTGCAGTTATGGGAATGTAACTTCAAAGTGATCTCTCAATTCTAGATACTGCCAAGTGTGTCCAACCCTAACCCCGCTGTGCGCAACATGGCTGTCATCTGTTTGGGAACGGCTGCTCTCCACAGTAAAGACCTTGCCAACACACACCTTGTACTGCTCTTGCAGGTATTTATAACACACTTGTTACAAAGATGAATGAATTAACTTAGAGGTAGGGGTAGGCTAATTTATTTTTATGTTTAGATAACACAACTAGACGAGCCTAAAATCAGGATCAGTGCCCTCCGAGCTCTCATTGACCAGCTCCTGCTCAATGGCCTCAACATCTTGCAAGACAAGTCCGCTCCGATCGCACAAGCACCTGATTCACCAGACAATGGTAAAGGACAGCCTGAACAACAACCCGAGGAAGAGAGTACCGTCCAGAGCATTCTGAAGATGCTCTCAGAATTTCTTGATAGTGAGGTACTGCCTGTCCATTATGTTATTGGTTATGCTATATAACGTCGCTATCACTAGTAAATCTGATATTTCCTGCCAAATCAGCCGAAAGCATAAGTGGAAGTTATAAGAAATAATATAGATTTGATTTTTGTCCGGTTGTTTGCTAACTGCTGTGATTGAAGAATCAAAACTTGTCTGGCTATATACCAGTTTGGAGTAAAATCACAGTAACTTGGATCTGTACACGCATTGTAGTGGCAGAAAAACATGGCGTAAAATCCATGGAGTAAAAATGTGATGGTGTTCCGTTGGATGGTCAAAATTTGAATTTTTTTTTTTTTTTAATAGAAGACACTGTTTGAAGCTAAAAGCGGACGTTTAACTGGACAAACTATAAATGGAGCCTGCTATGATTACCCTAGCATAAATTAGATTTAAAGTGCCCCATTAGGGATTTTTGCAGTGTATAACACAGCTCTAAGCGAATTAAAACATCCTGCAACACTTTAAAAAGAATCCCAAGCTGTTTTCATGTTGAGGTCAAAATTAAACATTAGCATATTGCCCAACCACTTGTTGGTGTTTTCAAGCTGCATGAAAATTCATGCTTTGCCGCTAGGTGCCGTTTGGAGCGTTAAAAGCTATCAAATACTGCTTGAAATGGAATCTACTGCAAGGGTTTGGAAAAATTAGTCGTTGAATTAATCGTTTAGGGGAATCGAACAAATTTGGTAAAAATAAATGTATAAGAAAATGAAAGTGTTTTTGACCTTGCATGCATGTTGTGTTGTTTGAGACTCCCAAAACCAAAATATTAACTTTCAAAACCCATAATAGGGGCACTTTACATAATATTCACACATGCAGTTCATAGGCATCCTTAGAGCATCATCATAAAAATACTATTTATACTTAACATTTCCATTTTATCTCACAATTGTGACTTTTCTGCTTGCAAATTCAAGTTTCATCTCCTAATTTGCATTTTATCAATTAATCTCAAGTGTGGGTTTGTCAATTCAGAATTAAAAGCCTGAAGTCAGGGATATAAACTCATGATTCTGAGTTTTGATAATGAAAGTCAGAATTTTGAGGTAGTTCAAAATGACTTCTTTTATTTCACGGCTTCCATAGACTGCAATTTTAAAATAATAATAATTTCTTCCACACAAAAACATCATCGCTGTTTGCACTGAAAATGTACAATTTTGCTGTTTAAAAAAACCCTTATGCTAGACAGCTGTTACAGCTCCATTCACACCAGTGCGTAGTTATTCTGCCAACTCCTTAAGCTAGCAACTTGTCAAAGCTGATTGGCAGTCATTTTCACAATGTGCCTAAGTGGAGCCAAATGTTCTGCAAATGCTGTACCAAATAGGATTTCATTATTTCAGATCTGTGAGCTCCGCACGGAGACAGCAGAGGGTCTGGCCAAGTTGATGTACTGCGGGAGAATTTTAAGTCCAAAGCTGCTGTCTCGTCTGGTTCTGCTGTGGTACAATCCTGTAACGGAGGATGACCAAAGACTACGTCATTGCCTGGGAGTTTTCTTACAGCTGTATGCCCGGGCCAGCAGGTATACATCCTGGGAGAGTCTCCCTTTCTTAAGGGAGTGCATTTAGTGCATTTTACCAATAAATACAGTCTTTCTGAGAAAAATCTTTGACAACATTGAAAAATATGACATCCCACTTTTGAACACTGTGTGAGTGTTATAATGTATTAATAGAGCTGTTGTAGTTATTATTATTGTTGTGATTTTGCTTTTCTTATTTTATTTTAAAAATGCATGAAAAGGTTACTGAGCAGCTAAAAATAAAATATTCTTTCAGCACAGATTATGACTTTATACCCTGGTTAACAAGCAGATAGGTGCAAGCTCATGCAGCACTGTTTGAAAAAAAACTATATATAACCCCGTGCATGTTTTAGAAAATAGTACGTTCTGCAGTTTCTTTTTCTAATTGCTTGAACATTCGGGGCATCCCTAGTATAAAGGGACAGATCATTCAAAAATAAAAATAATTTCATAAGATTCATAAGATTTTGTCTGAGAGATGTCTCTCCATTTAAAGTCCGTTTCACTTGCTGTTTATTAAAATTATCCATATGAATCAAGCAGTTTAGTTCAAGTTTTTTGGATAAGTATAATTTAGGCTTTTATGTGTCAGTTTTCACCTATTAATGTAATGTACATGTTCATGCTGCCAATAACATTTAAGGCTATTATAAAAGCACAGATGGGTATTTATAGTTGTTACTGTCATGTTTTGCACTAGAACAAATCAAGAGTGTGTGGAGGAGAGTTTTCTACCTACCATGAGAACTCTGTTCAATGCTCCAGTGACGTCTCCATTGTCTGAGGTAGACACATCCAACGTGGCTGAACTGTTTGTTGAACTCACACGACCCGGCGCTCTTGTGCAACCTGCTGTCGTACAGGTACACAAAAATAACACGATAGTTCAAAGCACTTCAATCTGGTTCTACGTAAATGATCCAACCTTTTTTTGCAGGCCGTGTCTGTGCATGGCTCTCTGGCGGTACGTATTTGTAATGAAATCTTGAGGGACGTTTCCGCTCCTGAGGTGCGTCTGTACTGTAAAACTCTCAGCTGGCTGGACATTAACACTGAACCTGGACCTGCTAACAGTGAATTGCAACTCCTTTTAAAAGATATTTTACAGGTACTTCCTTTTTTGCGAACTTCTAAATGGTTAAAATGAAGCATTGGATAAAAAGTAAATGAAATCATCTGTCAGATTAGATTGGAATTGATTGACAGTTTTTCTTGTTTGTGCGTGGGTTACAGGAAGTAAAAGAAAAGTACTGTACAAGGGTTATTGAGAAGCTTTGTAGCCAGCTAGATGGAGATCGCTGTTCCAAAACGGCCAGTAATCCGGACACAACTTTGCTTGCCTTGGATGACAATACTGGAGGTACTAGCTAACACATTTTGCCAGACTTAATCCATCTAACATTACTGTTTTTAGACCCGTATATTTAATGTGAATTCAGAAGTGTTGGTGGAGCTACGAAGTAGTTTTAAAGAGGAGTATAATTGTGCAGATTCATAATTTTATTAATTTGTAAGTTGTATAACATTTATAACTGTTCTAATTCATTAATCAATCAATTATTTAATGTCTGAAATGTGTGTGTAATATCAGGGCTGTCATTCGGTTCAAATTGAATTAACTTCATTAATTGCATATTTTTTTATGTTCTAAAAGTGAACTAATACTACTTTTTTTGCACTGAGCAAATGACAAGCCTGTTTACATTTCACACTACAAACTCATTTCTTCTGACCATGCAAAATGTACATTTTTATTATCCATTTTTTTTGCCACTCTGTGCCACATAATGTATTTTCATTTAAACAGTTTTCATTGATATACATTTTTTTTTATCATTTAATATATCTTTTGGTGTTAGACATGAAATGGTGACTAAATCCAAACAACGTGACCAGCTTTATTTCAAGATACTAGATGACTAAGGCAGCGGTGACAACCCGACCAGGCTACAGTAGTCCAAAAATAACACAGTACTGGAAAATCTCAGAAGAAGCTAAATTAGGTTTGGTCAAAAACTAAAGACTGGTTTGCTATAGATGCTTCTTGTATAAAGTACAAATAAAGTTCCTAAAAGGGCTCTGAGAAGTCACTAAGTTGGCAACATTTGATCCACTGGTTAGGCCATGGGTCAAACAGTAAATGTGTGCTGCATTAATTAACGCTGTTACAATGAATTTGCATTAACATGTTATTAATACTTCAATTTAGATTTTTTTTTTATGTTTCCATGCAGAAATGTATATTAATATGTAAATTTAATATCAAATTCTTAAATATCCATGCGTGTATTTACATATATATTGTGTGTACTGTTATGTAAACAAACTTTTATTTTGGATGCGATTTTAATCATTTGACAACACTAGTGTATAATCAAATATATATATATATAAAGAAAAAAAACTTAGTAGGTAAAACAATACTGTTTAAATTCCATTCCCAGGGGCCCATTTTAGCCATTAATGCACTGATAGTTGATTCTCTCTCAGGTTGTGTAAAAAAAAGAAAAAAGAAATGGAAGTTGTTTTCTTTATACCTGTAATGTTCAATGTCCCATTAACAAAACTATCTGTGCATCCTTGCAGAGGTGAACAGAGAGGAGATCAAACCCAAACGTGCAAAAAGAGGTGGAGTTCTATTTAATTGGCTAAGATGCTACAAGTAAATCTTTTTCTTAATGTTGTATTAACTTTTACTCTACTGTGCTTCAGGACAGAAAAAAGCTTCCACTGCAAAGATCGGGAAGAAAGCCAGTAAAGCAGAGTTGTCCTCTGATGAAAGGTTGGTTTATTCTGCATACTAATGGTTTTGTTCATTTCAAACGAACATTTTTCTTTAAGCTTTTCTTTTGTTGTTCCATCTAATCTTTCTATAGTGATGAAGAGAATGTTCCAGAAGTACTTCCATCTGCACGACCAAGTCGCCGTGCCAAGATTGCTGCTTTGGATAAAACGAAGCAGGATCTGACTGCCCTTATGAACCAGGAGGCCAATGGTTCATAAGAGTGGATTACTTTTGAAGGTCCGCTTTTGTCCCATTGCATTCTAGCTTCTTCAGATTTACTTGAGAAATTATATACTGATAAATATGAATACAAGAGCATAACCATTTAGTTTGACTGTTAAGGAACCTGGCTATTTTTAGGGAAACTGATCTATAAACATGATGTTCATGTATGTTGAATGGCAACAATGCTTTAATTTCTATGCATTTCTTTTAAGTCTAAATAAACCTGTAACACAATTACTCAATCTGTTTGCAAGAGCCTTTATTGTTCTAATGACTGAGACAACTTCTTTTGAAGGCAAGTATAAAAACAGAGAAAATACAATGTGTGTACATAATTTGCATGTTTATGTACAACATATAGCACCAGGTAACAAGTTTACAGTGGCCAAAACTTCAAAATGGCAGAACTAATAAGACGATAAACAGAAGGCCAATTCTCATAACAAGCTTCAACTCCAGCATATGGTTGGCATAGGTATAAAGGTATAATGCACCAATTTTGCAACAGTTTTTGGATTACTCCAGCAGTTTGAATGGTTGAGCAGTTGATGGAAACCTATGTTGGCACACGATGTAAATTGTCAATCTCAGCAGTTTTGGAACAAACACCTCTTACAAGTATGCAGACAAATGGTTTAAATCTAATAGAATTAACTAGTTTTATGCACCTAAATACATATAAAGGAGGACTGACTGACTAAACTTGTATTGCAGTGGTGCAAACCAGTCTAGTTACAGGAAACCTAAATAAACATCAATGCTACAATAGGGCAATTTTAGACTTCTACATACTCGGGGGGGCAGGGCCACAAATTAGTAACAGCAGATGGAAACGAACACAGTATTTAAATAAATAACTAAACATACAGGCTTTAACCAGTTAGAATGGATTTAGGTAGAGGTCAAAACGGTTACTAGTTTAGACCAATCTACCATGTCTTACCAGTAGATTTCAGGAGGTAGGTGTCACATACTGCAATAGATCACAAATTAAGATTTGTATAAGTTTTTGTATTTAAGAAACAATGTGTGGAACATTTGCCTCTGGGTCATCTTAAAAGCTTTTAATTTAAAAGAAAGCAAAACAGAATCTTACATCTTTCTGAGAACAAAACGTTGCACCACAAATACACTGTACATGGAAAATGGTTTTAGTCAGGAATAAAACGGGAACGGGAGCAGTTTGGGTTTGGTAGTGCAATGAGAACATGAACCTGGATGTAAATTAACGCTTAAATGATTTTACACAACTTGGCAAACAGTCTAAATTCACAGGTTTCCATAAATATAGGATAAGAGGAGATCAACTAAGACCCAAAAAGAGGAGAGACTACTATCATTTTCAAATTCCAGAATGCATTGAGAGTACATTTTAAGAGGAGAATTTTGGTCTGACACATTAACAGCACATGAGAAGACTTCAGGAAAAAAAAAATTAAAAATTAAAGTTGAAAAACTTAAATATTCGCAAAAATCCCATTTAAAAGAGCTCTTACAACACAAAAGATTATAAAGTGTAAAAGAAAAAGTGAAATGAAATTTGTCTTCTCCAGAATTATATAAAAGTTTGCTTTAATGTTAAACTCTGCTACGAGATTTGGGCAAACCAAACAATATAATGCTCTTGTAACCTTTGATTCTCCTTCATGTAACTAGATCTTCTCATGGTCTGCACCAAAAATAAAATTCAAAGATTTTTAAAAGGTAAATAAAACATTTTACAAACATAAAAACACAAAATAAGTTTAAATAGTGCAACAAGTGTCTTAAAGTTGTTTTTTGCTACATGACGCTTGCAGAGGTTGCGTGTCATAATGCTTGTGATACTCAGCCAGACCACTGTTGAAAGGCACCTTATGATAGTTCAAGAAAATGTCTTGCCCAAAACTGGTCCCAAGTTATTTCAGTGACCCTGCAAAGCACAATTGAGACATTTAGATGAGTTCTCAAAGAAAATACAGTCTATAAATACAACATGTGCTGATTTTAAACCTTATCTCACAAAAAACAACAAGTAGGCGATACTTTTAAAAGCAGACCATTCTGGTACCACACTATCAGAATCAATAAAGTAAATCTAACTTTTACAATTTAATATCAAATAAAACAATTTCTTTACAGAAGCCAGAAACATACTTTATGCCAGTATGTAGATAACAGTCCGGTTGAATTTATTTGACATGAGTTGTTGGTCTGGAACGAACAAACCTCCGTTCTACTGTCAGAGTGAGTTACATAAAAATGACCCTACATCACAAAACCAGTCATAAGGGTCCATTTTTTTAAATAAAAAATACAGGGGTTATTATTTAGTTAACTACAACTTAACTTTAAAAATGCTCTGCCAAATGCTCCCTCAAATGCAAACTGTGCTTCTAAAATGTGTTTTATTTTTTGATTCATTAATTCATTCATAATTTTCCCATTATTGTTGTCTTATGATTGTGTGGTTTTGAGGGATATTTGTCCTAGGGTACTAGATAAAGAGAATGTAGAGACATGATCTAACACTATGATGCTCAAAACAGCTTTTGTAGCGACAATTAATTTGCACTTGTGTACTTGCATAGAGTATGTTTCAGGCATAACAAAATAATGTTAAAAGATGACTTACCGAGCACAAAGTCACACCACCTTGCTCCTAGAACACCCCTGCTGCTCCTTGATTGTCTGAGCATTTTTGTTGGGGGAGATGGACTTGTGCTCCAGCTTTTCAGTTTGCCTCTTTTTCTTCCTCCCTTGCTCTGGCTTTTTGGGGATGAGTGCAGCTGTACTGGAAAGTTAACTGGACTGGGACGTGTCCCTTCCACCAAAACATCCTCATTCTCCTCATGATCAGAGACATCATAGAGCTTTACTGTGCAAGTGTTACATTCCTCTGTCACTGACTTTGTGTTTGGGGAGTTGATCTTTTTCAGAAACACCCTACACTCCTTTAGGGACTCTGGACTCCAAGCTTTGGAGCTGATTCTGTTCTGCTTTGAAAGGTTGGCAATCCCAATCATTTTCTGTGGAGTTTTGACTAGAAGCTTTAATGCATTTTGAACTTTCGTGATTGGTCTGGATGTCTTGCCTACCAAGTTAGGCATTTCTTTCCATGATTCTAGAGTCTCAGCACCTGAAGCCCTTGTCCTCATCTGGTCGTGAAACACTTCTAATGTTATTCTAGGTCTGGTTTTAAACTTCTGTCTCGCTCTAAGCAGAGCTGTTCTATAGATAATCCATGTGCTTCTAGACCAAGAAATGCGCTGCCTAACATCATGCCTTGGTTTAAATGATGATGTATTAAAAAGCTTTCTCTTGGCTTGTGACCTTGACTTGGACAGCATTTCCTGTGCTTGTTTGTGCATTGACGGACTCTTTGGGACAACTTTAGCAAATTTCTTGACATGTTTCCTGAGTCTCTCTGCCTGTGGACTTGGGCAAACATTGCCTTTGCAATTTGGTCTGCTGAGGTTGTAGTGAAAGACATCCTTGGGATTTCTTGCAGTGGCCTTCTTTACAATAGCAAGGGACTGAGTTTCTGTGGACTGCATAAACCACGTACAGAGCTTCTCCATGTTGTAGTTTTTCTCAAAAAGCATTTTGATGGCAGAAGCAGACTTCTTAGCAGATCCTCTGAGGCTCTCACAAGTTTTTGGTTTAAGATCTGATTTAATCTCTCTTGACTTGTTAGCCTCGAGGACATCTGATACCCAAGTGTTGGACATTAGCCTGATCCTCCTAGCTAACTGTTCATTTAAAGTGTCAGGTGATGCTGAGGCGGGCCACCACCTGAAACCGTCATTTGATGAAAAAATTGAGTCCATTGAAATGGTAGAAAAACGAACAACGTCTTGTACGGAACTGACATTCTTGGTCCTAGTGGAAAGTGCATTTTTTGGGAGGTGCTCTTGCTCTTGTCTGTTCTTTGTATTCTTGCTGGACTCACAGCTAACCTTATTCAGCAGTAGTTTCCGTGACCTGCGAACCAATGCGCAGGATCTGGCAGTAGCGACAGAGTGAAGCAAGTGAATGGAGGGTTTCCGTTCTCTAACAGAATGCCTTACTGGTATGAGCTGCCCTCTGGTACAATGACTATGTTCTTTTGCTCCAACCACTATATCCTTGTCAATGTCAGTAGGAATGCAGATTGTCTTCTGCTCTTTGGAAGGTTGAATTTCAACAAGAAGGTTCTTTCTGAGCAGGTGTGAATCTTTTGTGTCCCTTTTTATATGTATCTTTCTTTGCCTTGGAGACCCTGTGGTGACAGTGACAGAGATACCAGATATTTTGACTTTGGGAGGTCTTCCTGGCTTTCGTGACACTGCGGTGTCACTCTGTCTTTGACATTTGATGTTGCTGCTTGAAGAAATACATCTCCTGTCTTCAACAGGCATAACAAAATGGTCATCTTTAAGCATCTGATCACTACTACTAGTCTTTCCAGAATATGTTTCACTGTACGTGCCACCATTTAATAGTTCAAAAACATGTTGTTGTTCTGAGATATTACTCAAATCTTCAGAAACTACTCTTTTTGCCCTTCTTGATCTTCCATACACTATGGTGATTTTTAGGTTTTTGTTTCCATCATCCTTACCAGAAATTTCTGTTGTCCTATGATTTACTGCACTGGAACCGGTTGTACCAGATGATGAACACAAGTCTGTTGTTTTGGGTTTTGGAGGTCTGCCAATGGGACGTTTCACAGACTTCACAATATGTGGTCCTATTTTTTTGGGACGCCCAGGACGCCTTTTTACTGGAGATGTTTGATGTACAATTGGTAGTGTTTCTTGGTGTTCATCTTCGTTGTTTGAACAACTTGGCAATACTGCATCATGTGAAACCACTTTTGGTAAAGTATACTTGTTCCCACCATGTTCAACAGATCTCCCTGGAGCTGATTCAAGGACTGGATCCTGGAAATGTTCATCGATGGCACTACCTGCCCATGAGGATTCCACACATGGATCAAACATCTCTCCATGGGAATCTGAGCCTGAGGCAGCTGCTTTGAGTGTGTATTTTACACCATCTTCACCTGTCACAGAGGAAACAAACATGAGCTTTATTGGACTATCATATTTCAGTCCAGACAAGCTTGCTTTAGCTTCTTGTCCACTCTCAGTGGTAGTAAAGTTAGACATGGTTTCAGTAGGGCTGTGCGAGTCAGTGTTTAGACTGTTGGTCTTATGGCGTTTATGTTCTTTTGATGGTGAAGTAGAATTCTGGCATGGTTTCCTTTTTCTTGCACTCTCTTTATCAGGATTCCTTCCATTATCCTTGTGCTCACATGGTGGCTCTTTTAATGAAGTTATGTATTGTGGCACATCACAGCCTTCTTGTTGATCCTCATTTTGAAGAGGCTGTTTATTACATATATCACTTGGCCAGGCGATTTCTTCTGTAGAACCAAGAGCTGTTGAGGTACTGTCCTTAGGGGAATGCTTGGCGAATATACTTTCTGAAAAACAGGCTGCAAAATACATTTTCCGTGGCTCAGTAACATAGGATGAGAAACGCTGTGGTGGTACAATATTTCGTCTGGCTCTTCCAACTTGAACGGTCAGATTTTTCGCTTTATGAATTTTTGCATTTGCTTGCAATTGTGCACTTTCATCAAGAGGCAGTGGTTCTTCAAAATATACATTTTGAGGTTGAATTTCTTGGCTCTTTTGTTTATTCGTTGTCTCCTTCATTTGTGTATGCGTGGTTGAATTTTCTAAGGTATCTTTTATAGGCTTTGAGTCCACTGTCCTGGGTATTGTGTCCAACTTTCTACTATCAGATTGTTCAACAAGAGAGTATGTTAGCTGTGCAGCTTTAACAGTTTTTAAGGACCTCTCTCTCTCAAACCCTAAATTCCTCTTTAAACATGATGGACTAAGTCTGGCCAGATCTCTTTTGATTTGTAAGCTTTGTCTTCTTGATGATGGAAGATCAGGTGACTTAGCAACTAATGTTTCCAGTCTCTTGCGGGAACGTGTCTGAGGGGATCGCTGTTCGGTGGCAACATGCTGTTGTAAAAGCTCATTAAGGTTGTAATCTTTGTCACTACTGTTGTGTAGCACGGTTGTTATAATTTCTGTCAAATGTGTGTCATCTGTCTTGGAGATTTGACTGCCAAGATTTTGCTCCTTCTCTGAAGGTTGGATGCTTCTGAGCTTTTCAGTGACTCTGTCCATTAGATCTCCTATGAAAGACCCACACTGGTGGTCATTCTCCTTTTCTGCATTTGTATGCAACATTAAAACTTTTTCACAACATTCATCCGAAGATCCCACACGAAGAGGAGTGTTACAGTACAAAGCTGTATCTTCATGCTCTGTTCTGTGAGGTAGGAGAGAAGGAGGTGCCATGTTTAATGACTTGCAGTCCTGAATTTGTAAGATACTGGACTTGACAGCCATTTTACAATCCAGGTCCATTGGCTTTGGTGATAGTGGTGGTGGGGAGGGGCTACGGCTTCCTTTACATCTATTGTGGTAATTGCAATCACCCTCATGGGTAATTCGAGTTCCTCTTACATGAGAAATGTAAGTATGATCACCATTGTGCTGAAGATGGCACGATGGTAGTTTTGAGTGAGTACAACAAACAGTGGGGTTAGAAGAGTTATCTTGGCCAACACATGCCATAGATGTATCTTGGCAGGAATTGCCATGAATGTTCCTCAGACAGACGCAAAGAGGAGAAATTGTTGGAAGCCTACAAGCTGTTCTGCAACAAATGCCAGCAGTTACTGAGCAGTCACTTAATGAAAGTATCGGGGCCTCATTAAGTGATTTTTTATCAGCATGACAACAGAGAGATTCAGCCTTAAACTGTCTTCTGTGAGCATCACGCAGTGTTACGGAGATGTTGTATTCTTCCTGCATGTCCTTTAAAATATGATAGAAGAGCAGTCTATGATGGGAACAAAGCGAAGACAGGACCTTCTCCAACACAGTAACTTTCCAGACCACTGGAGCTTTAGAACCATCTTCCGTCTCCAGTCTGGACCGGTCTTCCACATTTGGCCCTAAGAAACTACATAAATAAACTGGGTTAAGTCATGACTCAATGACAATCAGCTTTTCATGAATGTGAGTTGCGCTACACCTCTCATCTCTTTTTATTTTTTACTCCGTTGTAATGTGCAACACATTAACAAAATACTACAATAAAAGACATTTTGCAGAATTATAAAGTTTGCATAGGTGTATTTAAAATAGAACTCAATCTTGTTAAAAGCTGACATTTCATTGCAAAGATGTCACATCCATACATATATGCAGAATTAAAAGCATGTTAATGGAACAAATAAAGTAATATTCCACCTCTTTCAGCTTCTCCCAAGTTTATGCACAAATTAGAAATGTA